>NW_022164370.1:0-75526 GCF_008728515.1 Papio anubis
GAGGCAGGAGAATGGCGTGAACCCGGGAGGCGGAGCTTGCAGTGAGCCGAGATGGCGCCACTGCACTCCAGCCTGGGCGACAGAGCGAGACTCCATCCCAAAAAAAAAAAAAAAATAAAAATAAAACCAAGGAACCTCATAGACCCCCCAGACGCCTTTACAGTGGGGAGGCCAGTCAGATTTTAGACGGAAATAATCCACTACATCACCCTTGCAGGAATTGCTACAGTCACTCTACTATTCACGGTAGGGTTTTGCACGTGGTGGCTCACGCCAGTAATCCCAGCACTTTGGGAGGCCAAGGCGGGCGGAGCGCGACTGTGCGTGGGCCGAGGGCTGGGGAGGCAGCCCCCGGGTGGCCGGGGGTGTGCGGGCAGAATGAGCGGGACAGCGGGTGGTGGTGGGCGCTTGTAGTCCCAGCTACTTGGGAGGCTGAGGCAGGAGAATGGCGTGAACCCGGGAGGCGGAGCTTGCAGTGAGCTGAGATCTGGCCACTGCACTCCAGCCTGGGCGACAGAGCCAGACTCCGTCTCAAAAAAAAAAAAAAAAAAAAAAAAAAAAGAAATACCATTCTACCCACTCATGGACATAATGACCACGCATCACAGAGGCAGTTGTGAGGGTCAGCCTCTGGTTCCAGCCTAGATTTTGAATCTCAGTTCCAAGTTAAAAACCGAGTAACCTTGAAAAAGTTACTTAACCTCTCTGTTCCTACATTTTCTCATCTGTAAAGGAAGAAGGAAAAAGAGAGAGTACCTACATCGGAGGGCTATTGTAAGAATTAAAGCTAATGTAATGCAAAGCACCTAGCATAATAGTAAATGCCAAATGCATGCGCTTACATAACTGTTTGCTATTATCATTTCTAGGCAATCCCAATTTCATCTCTGTTTTCACTAATCAGAATCTAATCCTTTGTCAAACCAAGTGTCTTGATTCTGAGTTCAGACTCATTAAGACATCTTTCTATAAACAAATTGGTTTTTGTTTTCAACTCTTGTATTAAGATGAAAAGGACCAAGGTCAGACATAATTAAAACCACCTAAAATTTCATTTCATTTCATTATTTTATTTTATTTAATTTTATTTATTTTATTTTTGAGACAGGGTCTCTCTCTATCCCCCAGGCAGGAGTACAGTAGTGTGATCTCAGTTCACTGCAACCTCTGCCTCCTGGGCTCAAGTGATTCTTTCACCTCAGCCTCCCAAGTAGCTGGGATTATAGGCGTGTGCCACCACGCCCAGCTAACTTTCATATTTTTAGTCAAGAGTGGGTTTACCATGTTGCCCAGGCTGGTCTCAAACTCCTGAACTCAAGTGATCTGCCCACCTCCGCCTCCCAAAGTGCTGGGATTACAGGTGTGAGCCACTGCACCTGGCCCTAAAATTTCATTGAAGCATGATGTATCGCACTTATTGTTCAAGAAGGCATGGGTGCATTCTGATCACTTTTATACTACTAAAAAAAATATTTGAGACCATACTTCCCCATCTCATCAGAATAGACAACAGACAAATGTATTACCACTCCAGGAAACTGACATGAGCAGAGTAACTCATAGGCTATATTTCTAAAGCAATAGAAGTACGAACTGCAAACAGAGCAAACCAAATGCCACTGCACCATTCTATTAGATTTCAATGCACTACAGCCCATTTCTTTAACTCACAAGTTTCTCTTACAATTTATTTCTCCTATGCCTCTTTCCTTTGTCTTTCTTATATGTTTGGAATGATCAGTGAAGATAAATGACCTGCCTAACACTAACTCAAATCAGATACAACAACCCACTTATATGAAAATTGCACCACATCCCAAATTTATGTCTGATCACAACCACCCAAACACTTTTAAGTGTTCTATTATCTCCTTACTTAGGAATAGGAATACAGAATGTTTTTTTTTTCTTGGAAGTGTCTTATACTCATGACTTAACAAATTAGGCTTTTTTTTCCTTTCTTTCTTTTTTCAGCAGTGTTTAATTAACCTGTGGAGCCCATGATGATGAGATATCACTCTGGCTTGCAGCATAGATGTTTCTAGCAGGGATTAAATATTTGTATATGAAAAAAAAAAGAGCATTTGTGGTTGCTCCACTTTGGGTAAAATTACAGGCCTATCAATCTGAATGCGGTAGAGCATGAAATCAGGAAGTATTTTTCCCTCCACAGAATATTGGATTGCACAGTTAGGTGTATCTGGGGAGTAACGTTTCTGAATGGGACGAAGGATGGAACGTGGAACATACTTAAGGAATCGACCTTCCAATGCGGTTTCTGTGCTAGCTCCTATCATGGGTTTTCAATCTCTGGCCCTGGGCGCTGAGCTTGGTGAATCACACTCCACTCTTCCCCACTTCTACGTGGCTGTCATTCAAGTTGTTGACATGCATCTCTATGACAAAAGGGAGATACCCAGGTGGTGGTTGCAAGACAACAGAGAGCGGTTTCTGCCATTGTTGTTGTTTGTTTGTTTGGGAGGAGGGAAACAGATGAAATGAATCATTTGATGGGTATCCTTTTAGCTAAGTACTTTGGCTGGCATGGAGGATAAAACCTTATTATTAGAAGCAAAAAGAGAGAGACAAGCAAAAAAAAATTTTTTTTTTTTAAACAGTCTTGCTCTGTCGCCAGGCTGGAGGCAGTGGTGGAATCTCGGCTCACTGCAACCTCTGCCTCTTGAGTTCAAGAGATTCTCCTGCCTCAGCCTCCCGAGTAGCTGGGACTACAGGTGCACGCCACCACGCCCAGCTAACATTTGTATTTTTAGCAGAGACGGGGTTTCACCATGTTGGCCAAGATAGTCTCAATCTCCTGACCTTGTGATCCGCCCACCTCAGCCTCCCAAAGGGCTGGGATTACAGGCGTGAGCCACGGCGCTGGCCTCTTTTTGGTTTGTTATTGCAGCTGCTAACTGGTTGATTTATGACTGTGCATCTCTTTGTAATGAGACTTGTGGACAAATTAAATACATTACAAATCTTATCTAAGGAATGCTTTTGGTTGCTATTCCATAGAAGGCTGGCAAGAGAAGATCTATATTTGTGCTGTCCTGTGCAGTGCTGCTAGCAACAGGTGACTATGGAGCATTTGAAATGTGGCTAGTCTGACTGAAATGTGTTGTAAGTCTAAATTACACACAAGATTTCACAGACTTCAGATGAAAGATAACTCATATGTTTTATGTTTATTGTATGTTGAAATGACAATATTTTGGATATAGTTCATTAAATAAAATGAATTTTTAAAACCAATGTTATCTATTTTTTAAAATTTATTATTATTTTTTATTTTACTTTAAGTTCTGGGATACACGTGCTGAACGTGCAGGTTTGTTACATAGGTATGCTTGTGCTATGGTGGTTTGCTGTACCTATCAGCCTGTCATCTAGGTGTTAAGCCCCGCGTGCATTAGCTATTTGTTCTAATGCTCACCCTCCCCCAGTCCCCCACCTTTACATAGGCCCCACTGTGTAATGTTCCCCTCCCTGTGTCCATGTGTTCTCACTGTTCAATTCCCACTTATGAGTGAGAACACGCAGTGTTTGGTTTTCTGTTCCTGTGTTAGTTTGCTGAGGATGATGGTTTCTGGCTTCATCCATGTCCCTGCAAAGGACATGAACTCATCCTTTTTTATGGCTGCACAGTACTTCATGGTGTATTTGTACCACCTTTTCTTTATCCTGTCTATCTTTGATAGGCATTTGAGTTGGTTCCAAGTCTTTGCTATTGTAAGTAGTGCTGCAATAAACATACATATGCATGTGTCTTAATTGTAGAATGGTTTTTTAATTGTGGCTATTAGAAAATTTAAAATTACACTTGGGGTTTGCACTTGCAGCTTGCATTATGTTCCTATTGGATAGCACTGACCAAAATCATCTGATTCAACAGTTCAAAGTTTCAAGTTAGCATTCACTGCTGGATCAAGTACCAAAGCACCCTTTTCACCATAAACACAAGTCAACATTATTTGTATTCTTGTCGTTGGAAGGGAACAAAAAAACTTACTCTAATGGACTCATTTGGTGAAATTGCCTCCCATTTTCCCAATGTCGGTTGTTGAATATGTACCTAATTACAAAGACTTCTTTTTTAAAAGTTAAAGTTCTGGAGGCAGCATAGTTCTGTTTCTTGAAGATATGAGTTCTACCGGACATGATGGCATTTGCTCGTGGGTAAGAGGAGTGTTTGCAGGCAATGATGAGACAATGATGAATTCAATGTGTGTGAAAGAGAGGGAGAGAGGTGGGAGGGGGAGAGAGAGAGAAAGAGAGAGAGAGAGAGACAGAGAGAGACAGAGAGAGAGAGGAGAGAGAACACAGGTGTTTCTGAGCAATTCTTGTAAATATTTCATAGATCAAAAATTAGGGAATTTCATACAGGTCTTGGTGCTAAAAGGAATTTTTCAAAGTGATACAAAGAGGAATAATTAAGGATGCATTTGAAAGTTGAGATTTCAATAATCAGACAACTTAAATTAGCTAGTTGTCTACTACTTAGATTGCATTATTTTAAAATTATTAACAAATATTTAGGCCGGGTGTGGTGGCTCCCTCCTGTAATCCCAGCACTTCGAGGGTGAGACACAGGACGTGAGGTGAGGAGTTGGAGACTGGCCTGGTCAACATGGTGTCCCTGTCTCTACTAAAATACAAAATTAGCATGCACCTGTAATCCCAGCTACTAAGGGGCTTATGCAGGAGGCAGAGGTTGTAGCGAGCCAAGATCTGCCACTGCACGCCAGCCTGGCCACGCAGCAAGATTCTGTCTTAAAAAAAAAGTTTATAACTACATAATATAGAGATGGGGTCTACCCTTTGTTGTCCAGAATGGTTCTCTGAAACTTCTGGGCTCAAGCAATCCCTCTTGTCTTGGCCTCCAAAATGCTAGGACGGCAGGCATGAGACACCACGTGGTGGCCTGGAAATAATTTTTGAATTAACACTTATTTGTCTCTTCAACTAATAGATAACCAAGAGGTTGGAGCAGCCAACTAGAACCATGCTTTCTTTTTAAAATTTTTTTATTATTCTAATTTTAAGTTCGGTAGCATGCACGACGTGTAGTTTTATTACATATGTATATATGTGCCATGCTGGAAAGTGCTGCACCCATTAACTCATCATTTACATTAGGTATATCTCCCACGCTATCCCTCCCACCTCCCCCTACCCCCACAACAGCCCTGTGATGTTCCCAACCAGCCCAAGGATATCATTGTTCAATTCCCACCTGCGAGTGAGAACATGCAGTGTTTGTTTTCTGTCCTGCAAAAGTTTGCTCAGAATGATGGTTTCCAGCTTCATCCATGTCCCTATAAAGGACATGAAATCCTTTTTTATGGCTGCACAGTATTCCATGGTGTATATGTGCCACATTTTCTTAATTGAGTCTATCATTGATGGACATTCGGGTTGTAGAACCACAGTTTTGACATTGATGCAATTAATGTATAGTACCTAAATTTGGAGTGCTAATCAATCAATGATGTCAGACCTGTATTATGAGCAAGAATGTATAAGACATGACAATGATTTTAGGTTAGTGCAGACTTTATTGTTCAAGTTTCTTTTCATGTACTAAAGCAGAGAATAAACTAGTCAAGATCTTTTGTTCTGCATCATTTGAATCCCCGTGAGTAAATTCTGCTACATCTCAGTTATATTTCATAGAATTTCCAGAAGTTTAATAATAAACAATCCAATATAAATTTTTATTTGGTACCTGGTTTAGAGATTTAATAGTGACCTTTTTCATAAACTTCCCAGTATTTTTTGAATGGAAGTTTTAGTAATTGGAAGGTGATTAAAACCTTTGATACGGATGTCAAGAAAAATAAAAAAGAGAAAACATATATCACATAAAATCATAACATACTGGGCCATGTAAAGCTTTTGGGAGCTACAGATTCTAATTCTGACTCCATGTTAATCCACAGTCTGATGGTAGATGACTAGATTATTATTTTTCTTTTCTATAACACATTGATAAACTGTGCTATTTCATGGAGCTTTTGGTAAAGAGAACGAAGCCCCAAAATATTAAAGCAATTGACACAAATAAAAGTCCTATATAAGACAACAGAAAAGCAGTGACTGATGAAATGAGAAGTTTTGCCTCTGACTTACACCCCAGTGAGGCTTAAGGTACTATCAGAGGATGCCAAGTTAAGAGTTCTTTAAAGAAAATCAAGAACCCTCTGCTTCTGGGGTTGCTGAAATGGTATGTGCACTCAAAGTATGGAAGTCCACTTTAATTGTCACTGTAATTCCTTGATATCCTTTAAAAAATTGTGTGCATTAAGAATCAATAAATACTTCTTGATGTCCATAAATAAATAAAAAAATAATTAGTAGTATGTATTAAGGCCTAAAACCTCAACATATTTAGTAATATAAAGTACTAGTATATTGTAATACATTGAGTGGAAACTGTAGAAATGTCCTAATACGAGATGATATATGGTGTTGTGCTTTATAGGGAACCCTTATAGCTAAAGGCTAGAAGTCTGCTCAGGGAAAAAGCTAACAATCAGTCAAGCAATAGTAATTGAGTTCCTACCAAGTCCTAGCACTGTGCACAAACCGAAGGCCAGGCCTCAACTAGGTGGGAGTAATGGCATAGGACTATGAAAAAGCACGAAGTAACATATAATTAAAAATAAACTAGCATGGTAAAGTCTGGTGATGTGGTAGTCAAGGGAATATAGAGAGGGCACAGGTGGAGGGAATGAGGGTGTCATGTTAAAGCACCCCAGGTAAGAGAGAACACAGTGAGATTCAGGAGGGAGCAACGCTCAGTGATTGCTGTATGCTTAGTGTGGGGAAACACTAAATGCCTTAAAGTCAGAAAACCTGGAAACGAGCACCAGGCTTTTTTCTTTAGCATTTGTATAACTTTGGGCAGACCTCTTCATCAAGCCTCTTTCATCATTGGTAAAATAAGAATAAAAGTTGGCCGTCCTTCAAACATGGTGATCAAGTTGGGTAAATGTACTCCAAAAACTGTAGTCTGAGTTAGCAGAGTTAGCTTAGGGAGTGGAAGGAGCTGGGTGTGGTAGGGGCAGAGGTTGTGTGATGGGAATGGCAAGCTGTACAATTGGAGAGAAGGAAGCAAGCCAGATCTCAAAGTGCTCTGGATACTCCACTGTGGAGTTTGCTTATTATCTTGTAAGTTAGAGGGAAGCATGAAAAAGATTAAACAGGGGAAAGATATGATTGGATTTGCATTCTGCAATGCACAATGACCACATGCACAATGGGTTGGTTGGTGGGTGGCCGGGAGGTGAGGACACACAGGGGGATGTGTACACTGGCCATGGCAATGGTTTCAGTGAGAAAAAAAATTGAGGTTGTGACACAGGGAAGGATGATGAGTTTGTAAACTTTTTTTTTAAGAAAGAAAAGGCAGGCCTTACCAACTAGTTAAAAGTGGGGGCATGAGTGAAATTTGGGCATCTAGAATAATTCCCAGATTTCTGTACTGAGCGAGATAGTGAACACAAGAGAAGCACATTTAGAGAAAGGGAGAAATGATGATTTCTATTAGAACTTGTTGGATGTGAGGTGTTTGTAGAACATCCAAGGAGAATGATCCAGTAAGCGGGAGGATCTAAGCATCAGAACACTTATGTTCTACCTAACACAAGACTCTATAGAAAGAACCTAACACAAGATTCTATAAGATGCGTTTCATCTTAGCATCAAAAGAAAGGCCCGGAACCTTCATACTACGTGGCAGGTGAGAATGTAAAATGGTGCCACTATTTTGGAAAACAGTTTGCCAGTTCCTCAGAAAGTTAAAATAGGGTTGCTATATGATCTAAAAGTTCCCTTTCTCATGTATCCCCAAGAGAAATGAAAACACGTATTTACATGAAGTCTGGCACACAAATGTTGATAGCAACATTATTCATAATAAAAAAGTGAAAACAATGCAAATGTCCATGAACATGGATAAACAAAATGTGGTCTAGCTATTCAATATTATTCAATATTGGAATATTGGAATATTATTCAATAATAAAAGGGAATGAAGTACTGATATATTCTACAACATAGATGGACCTTGGAAACACAGTGCTAAGTGAAAGAAGCTGGGCATAAAAGGGCACATATTGTATGATTCCATTTATATGATATGTCCCACATAGGCCAACTCAGAGACAGAAAGTAGATTAGTGATTGCCTAAGGCTGGGTTGGGTAGGAAAAAGTGGGGAGTGAATACTAATGGGTTTGGCTTTTCTGTAGTGATAAAAATGTTTTAAAATTGACTGTGGTCATTGTTGTACAACTCTATAAATGGGCTAAAACCCATGAAATTATTTCCTCTAAAGGGTAAATTTTATGGTATGTGAAATATTTCTCAATAGAGCTGTTGAAAGCAAAAGGCCATCGGCACATAGGTAGGTGAACCTTTCCATTCCCACCCCATTGAACCCATTGAGGAAGAATGCATGATTCAGACGAGAGGACTTCGCTTTT
Organism: Papio anubis; assembly: GCF_008728515.1. NCBI lineage: Eukaryota > Metazoa > Chordata > Mammalia > Primates > Cercopithecidae > Papio > Papio anubis. The sequence continues at coordinate 8,489 of NW_022164370.1, forward strand.
GGCAATGTGATTGTCTAAACTAAGACACACATTCCAGTAACCATATCTAGAAATACTGAGTAAAACATCACAAAAAAGTTTAAGACACCGCCTAAGCCTGCATGAAAGATGGGTTTTATAGGTGTCAGATATTGGAACTATAAGTACTGTTTAAGTAGGTGAACAAATTGGGAGGCGACAGGTTGGTTCCAATACAAAGCAAGAGACTGTTTTTTTTTTCTTTTCTTTTTTTTTTTTTTTTACCAACTATGCTCAAGTGGCAGACAAGACCTTGTGAAGAGGGAGCTGTTAGGGAAACCCCAGCTTACAGCGAGGGCTACACACTCAGCAAATGGAAAATGGAAAAAAAATCTACTTGCCACCTGAGAGAGACAAAAAAAAAAAAATTAAAAAAAAATCTTATTTCTTGCTGATTTCCAGGCAGAGCAAAATTTTCTTATAAGAAATCAGAACCCAAGTCTTGTTCCTTAAGTAGGTTTGGAGTCTGAATTTCTAGCTAAGAAATTAACATACACTTGGTCAAAACCCAGTGCTATTCCTGAGATATCTGGAAGCATCACACGCAAAGTTGCTGCAGAGGGACTTTCCCTCAACCTAGGCAGTTAGGACTTACCATAGAACAAAATCCCACTGAAGATGAGCTCACAATCCAACATTTAAAGAGATGCCAGGAACAAATTCCTCACAATCAAAAGTCTATAATTCAACAAATCAGAATACTGCCCTTAACCCCCAAAACTTGGCATAGTAAAACCAAATCTGAAAGAGACTATAAAATAAACATTTTTTAAAGAGATGAATTAGTAAGCAGTTTGAAGCCATGAAGTAGAGGCATATATGCTAACATGGAAAGGTGTTAAAAAGAGTGCTGAATTCAACAAAGAAGAAGAAGAAGGTGAACCCTCCAGCACAAAACCATGTAGAGAAGAAGAGAATAGGAATGGGGATTGGGCTAAAAAAACTAATAAAGTAAAATAATAATAACAACTCCTGCATGGACTGACGATGACAGCAGGCCATGACCGAAGGCACCATCACATATAGAGAAGTGCAAAAGTCTCAGAGTCAGATGGCCTCCATTCAAATCCTGGAGCTGCCACCTCACTGACAGGGTCACCTTGGTTAGGTAAGTTGCTTAATCACTCTGTGCCTCAGTTTCTTCCTTGGTAAATTACCATTTATCACAGTACCCCTCCATGGGAGTGTTGAGAAAATTTATCATGCTTGGCAAATCATTTTAGCCATTGCAGCAGCCCCTGTGATGTACTGCCCAGGCCGTGTGCAGGATAGAGGGATCCCCTCCTCCTGGTGTGGAGAGTACTGTAGGTCTAAGACTCTGAGCTGCTTTGGGGAATCACCTGTCTGCAGACAGCTGCCTTACCTGAAGTTACCCTCCCTTCCTGAGGTGGCCTGTCCCCAATATGTGAGATGACAGAATCTGACCTCTTGTCCCTGCTGAAGACATTTCTGAAGGAATATCTTAGCCCTGCCTCCTACTGGGGTGGGATACACTTATATATGTTTCAAGGATCTCATATTTTAGAATAAAATTAAAGTAAGCATGATGCATGGACTTCATAAATCTAGGCTGCCTGGATTATTCTCCCACCATGACAGTGTGTCTCTAATTTTTCATTCTAATCTCAATTGTCTTTCACTTTCAGAATGGTAGATTCCACACAAGTGTACACCTTCATCATGCTAGTACCCACTACGCTTTGCTTCCTGGTCGATCTTTTTCTTTTAAACAAATAGTAACATTTAGTTCCCATTTTAGAAACCTAAATTCTATATTTACTTTGTTTATAATATGCATACATAGATTGTTCCTGACAAGTTTCCTAAGTGAGTCACTGCTTTGGAAGCTGCTCATCCATTTTGTTGCAGTCATACTGTCCCTACAATTTATCTTTAGTTTTTTTTCTTTCTGGATTTCTTACTCTCTGTTCCTTGAATTCAGTGTCCTTTCTTGATGGCATCTCGGAGCCTCTGACAAAAAACTTCCCACCCATTCTTTGTAAAATAAACTCCTCTTCTCAGTCAGTATGCTTGCCATTAAACCGTAACTCTAACATGAGAAAGGATTCTCTCTCTTCCTATATATACTGTACTTTTCTTTTCATTGACTATAAGTCACAAGGGCTTAATTTAGGAAAAAAATGTTGATTATTACTCTACCATCGACTGAACTGATTGTTAAAAACTCTATCATCTTTTCTGAAATCAAGTCTTACGATGAAAGAGGAATTCAGACATTACCTGTGCCCTCAGGTCTCTATTTCTTGACCTGAGCTTCAAAGTCTCCAGAGATACATGGTAGATTTTTAATGACTGTATCATGTGTTCCTACATGAATCAGCAGAGGTGGGTAGTGATCATCGTCTGATTAGTCCTGGCAGGTTGTCTGCCGTAGCTTGCATCGGTGCTATGGGAAGATGGTGGAATTCCCAACGTGCTTCTGCAAAATTGTATATATTCATCCCCCTCTGCTCTCAGTAGAGTGTTACCACCTACAGATCCTTTGCTTTCCCCGCTGGATACTTACAACCTTTTTCATCTTTGCTAGTACCTATGGAATTGAGTGTTGAATGGAACAAACAATAGTCTTTCTCTGTAATGTCGGAGTTATTCATAAGAAGAGGCGGTGTTAGACATAAGAAAGAGCACTGGGCAAAGAATCAGACAACCAGAATTTGGTTCCATTCTTTTATTATTGAGGAAAAAAAAAAATCAATATTATTTTAAGATACAGTCCTGAGTCTCAAAACGAATTCGAAAGCTTCCAGGGTCTAATCTAGGCCATGCCCATTCTGTCTTCCCTTGCTGTGTGCCCCTGACACAAGCATGGAAACACGTATTCACTTACCTTTGCCCTTGGGAACATTTTGGTGGGGAAAATATTGATATAGGTTAGTATTTTTATAAACTGTCAAGTTGTATGTATATAAATTAATAGGAAAGTTTTAATGAAAAGTGTCCTTCCCTGGGGTAAATAATTCCTCCCTGTCTTTCTGCTGTGCTCTGTCACTCCACACTCGCACCCACTGGCATCTCTTCCCTTATCCTCTGGGAAACTTCCTCTTTCTGGCTTTCTTCCTAGAATTTTTTTCTCCCTTCTTCTTTAAGTATCCTTTATTGTACAAACTGGGCAACACAGTGAAAGCCTATCTCTACTAAAAGTACACAATAGTGGTGCTTGCCTGTACTTCAGCTACCAGAGGCTGAGGTGGGATGATTGCCCGAGCCTGAGAGGTCCATGCTGCAGTGAGCTGAGATCACGCCACTGCACTCCAGTCTGAGCGACGGCAGTGAGACTCTGTCTCAAAAATTAAAAAACCAAAAAAAAAAAAAAAAAAAAAAACCACTGTAGAGAATAATCTGGAGTGCTGAGAGGTATTATGTGAGGCCCTTTATCTCACCCTCCAGCGGGGAGATGCGCTTGCATCTGTATCAAGTAGAGTTGGTCATAAGCTCAGGCAGAAGACACAGGAGAGTCCCTGTTTTGCAGGCCACAGTATCTGCTCCAAGAGCCTCTAACTGAACTCACAATTGTTAAGATTCCGGGGGAATTTATTTGTCATTGTTTGCTGACAAGTTCTTACCCCACAGCAATTAAGTGCTGGGGAGAAATTTCATGTTGCTGGGAGAAAACATACTGTGTGGCCTGGAGGCCTCAGAATATTTCCATAAACAGCAGATGTTTGATTCCTGCTGCAGTGATTCATGAAGCCAGACTTGCTCTCATGATAAGAATTTGAATGAGAAGTCAAACTTTTACTTCAATCAAAGAAATGATTAGTATCCATAAGATAGAAGTTTATGCATGCATTAGTGATGAGGCCCTGATCTAGTTGATTATGATATTTAAAGTCAACCAAAAGGGGCCTTATTTTCTGTTTTAAAAGTAATTGTAGAAAATTTGGAACATACAAAGTGCAAAGATGGAAATGAAAAATCTGCAAATCCATCCTGCCCCTCCCGAGGACAAGTGTATCTTTAGTGAAAAGAGACTGATAATAGGGAAAGGGCATTGTCAACGTAATACCAGACACCTTGTCGCCATCTCAGTGACCGAGATGGAATGCCAACCCAGGCAGACTGTTCATCATCTGTGCTCCTAATCCTTTGCGGCACTGCTCCTAACTGACAGTATCTGAAAGAGTGCTTCTAGGATCCCAGAATAATCGTAATGCAAATGACCAAGGTGCCAGGCACCAACCATGGGTCATCCTAGTTAATCCCCTTAATGACCCTTTGAGGAAGATACTATGATTATCTCTGCTTCTTAGGTGAGGAAACTGGGGCTTAGAGAGGTGATAAACCTGCCCAAGGCCAAGTTTACACAGCTCATGAGCAGGGCAGCTGGGATTCAAAACAGATCTTTTGAGCAGAATCCTTACTCTTGGGAACCATAATGAACATTTACGGCTTTCCTGGACTGTTAGAGTTAGAGGGGATCCTAGCAGTCATCTTTTCCAAATTGCTTGTTTTATAAAAGGGCAATTGAGAATCAGAGACCTCAAGCAATTTGCCAAAGGAAATAGAGTCGGTCGACGGCCATGCCTAACATCCAAATCTCCTGGCTAGCAGCACGGTGTTCCTTCAGTTGAGCAGGGCTCCAGTTGCAGGAAGCAGAAAGGAGTTTCTGAACCTTGGGCAGTTTCTTTCAGAGGAACAGTTTTATATCATTTCTTACATCATTTTCTTGGATCATCCTCCATGACACACACACAACTTCTCATATTTCCTTTATTTTTCACATGCTAGGAATTCATCTAGGAAAAGTACAGTTCAGCTGGGTGCAGTGGCTCACTCCTGTAATCCTAGCACTTCGGGAGGCCGAGGTGGATGGATTACCTGAGGTCGGGAGTTCAAGACCAGCATGGCCAACACGGTGAAACCTTGTCTCTACTAAAAAATATGAACAATTAGCAGGTGCAGTTGTGAGTATCTGTAATTCCAGCTACTTGGGAGGCTGAGGCAGGAGAATCACCTGAAAATGGGAGGCAGAAGGTTGCAGTGAGCTGAGATCATGCCACTGCACTCTAGCCTGGGCTACAGGGCAGGGCTTTGAAAAAGAAAGAAAGAGAGAGAGAGAGAGAGAGAGAGAAAGAAAGAAAGAAAGAAAGAAAGAAAGAAAGAAAGAAAGAAAGAAAGAAAGAAAGAAGAAAGAAGAAAAAGAAAAAAAAAGGAAAGAAAGAAAGAAAGAAAGAAGAAAGAAGAAAAAGAAAAAAAGGAAAGAAAGAAAGAAAGAAAGAAAGAAAGAAAGAAAGAAAGAAAGAAAGAAAGAAAGAAAGAAAGAGAAGTTTAGCCCCTAGGGTGTTAAACTCCACTTCCCAGAAACTCAAGGCAGTGTATGAAAGCCAAAATTCCATTCCCATATAAGTCATTGGATGGACTTTTAACTCTCTTGTTCCAAATGTACAGGAAGAGATCAAACACAAGAGAAAAATCGCCAGAACACCACATCCCTAACTATGGGAGCAAACCTTTCTTTGTGCTAAATAGATGAAAGGTAATGGACGCTTGAACCTTAGCTCTGGTGAGACAGATCCAGGTGAAGTGTCATCATTGTCTGAATGGCCACATAGCTCCATTTTTCAATCAACAGAAGCTCCATGTATGCAAGAGGGGAGCAAGGCACAAAGGCAAAGGAACGAGGCGGTAAGTGAAATATTTAAGGTCATGAGGTGACGGAGGCTTAGAAGCCAAGAAAAGAATTCCAGAGGAATCATCTGCAAGAAACAATGAATTATGTCTTCTCCAAACAATGTATTGAACGGACAAGCTCACGTTGGGCAATCTCACCGCTTTCTTCTTGAACTCCTTATTCTCTGTCTCTGTCTCTCACCCTTTTACCTCTTACACAATGTATTTCTTTAACCCCATATTTGCATTGAAGAGTAGGGTAAAGGCTCACAAAATCTGCTGCTTACCAGAGGTCTTGCCAATAGAGTATCAGGAAGACAGCCAAATATTCTCAGTGGCTGAGCTGACCTAACAATCAAGAGTGTATGCCTTGATGCAGTTGTTATCTTTCCTGGGTGTACCTTTTAGGTGCAGCCTTCTTTTGCACCTAAGTATGCCTAGAAAAAAGAAGTCTTTCAGGTTTTTCTGTATCCTGGAATTTCTTGTCTCACTTCCCCCAGTAAGTGACATAGCACCTGCTCTTTTACTGGTTGTACGTGTGTTTTTAATTAGACACATGTCTTTTGGAGGCATTTCAGGAGCCGTTAAACTTTTTTTCTCTTTTTGAATGTAAAAAAAAAAAAATCCCCAATTACTTCACTGCTTGTGTCAGCCTTGATTTTGACTGTGGCAGCCAAACATGTATCATGTTTTAAGTTATGTCAGTTGCATGATTTTTAACAAAGAAAAGTCATCTGGTGGATGACCATGGTTGACAAAAATCAAAGTAGTGTTTACCGTGTAGATCAATTTATTCAACTTACTGGAAATTTGGATAGAGGAAGAGAAAAATCTCTAATATTAGAAACTTCAGCATCCCTAAAGGGAAGTGCCGGACAGGTCATTTGTACGTCCTGGTTTATGGTATTTCCTCTTTTCCAGTGCTCAGGTCACTCTTAAACATTTGGCATAAAGTAGTGCATTAAACCTCTAATTCCCCTAGGGTACTAAATGATACCTCCCTATTTTGAATATCTGATGGTGGGTTGGCTTTCAGAAATCTACCAGACCTGCTTCTCCTCCCATGATAGTTTATCAATTCCATTATCATTCAACTAAGTAGAGTGGCCTAGAATTGCCTGAGTTTCCTGAAGAAGTAAAGATAATCATCATCAATAAATATTTATTGAACACCCTCTTTCTGGTTAAGAGACTGTGCCAGGCACTGTACAAAATCTGATTATAGCTCCACAGCTACTGCCCAAAGGGGCTTGCAATCTAATTATAGACAGCCCAGATGAGATAAGCACAGATGACAAGCTCTGGCCAGGCAATCCTGTGTTGTTCATCTAAAAGAGAGAGAGGATTTAAAAAACATAGTGTACTTTGTTGGGTTAAAGGAAAAATGACTTTCCCTCTCCTCCAATCCTTTGTGTTTATTTTCAGCCTGGGTTTAGGGAAATAAGTTTGAATTTGTGTAAATGTTGCTATCCATGAAGTCTTATCCACTGCTTTATAAAGTCCGAGGCACATTTCATAATTTTTGCTGTTCTCTCCCTTCCTTTCTTCTTGTACACCCCCAGGCCTCGAGCAGGACTTAATGCCACTCAAAGCAGAAACAAGTGGTATCCAAGAAACAGCCTTTTCATAGCAACAAGGTTTTGGCCTTCCTTATGTTCTGAAGCACCAAAGCAGCAGAGAGACTCAGAGGAGAAACCATATAACGAAGGGAGGGTAACAAAGATCCCTCATGCTTTATATCAGCGGTTCTCCAACAGCAACTCCTGAACCACAGCACTGACACCATCTGGAAACTTTTAGAAATGTGCATCTTCAGGCCCCACTTCACATGGACTGAACCAGGACTTGCAATGGGACTCAACCACTTGGGCTTTGAAGAGCCCCGCCAGAGATGCTGAGGTGCTCTCTGGCTGAGAATAGCTGCCTGTGCTCTGTGACTGAGAATCGCTGCTTTGTATGCTCCACAATCACAGAGGTTTTGAGACAGCTCTGTCACTGCTCCTATTTGGTGCCTACTGGTATACAAATCCCAAAGCAGACATGCTCCTAGAATGTCGTTTGACTGGAGTTGAAAAGGCATCTCCATAAACTCAAAACAAGCAGATTTAGGACATTAACAAGGAAGGACTGAATGAAATTTGTGAGAAGGGGGAGAGGCCAGAGGCCTTTGGAAGAGTCTTGTTTCCTAGGTGGACCCCAGTTTGCTCTGGAAGAATCTGAGAGTGAATACAGGGATAGAAGTCCCTGTGATCCGCTATGATGTCTTTAGTTCCACTGGAAGTTTGTAAAGTACAAAAGCCACTGTCAGTGTGTTCACCCAAGTGACCTAATGATTCATCAGTGATGACCTTGTGAGTGAAAATTACCTCGGCTGTAGGAGACAATTGCTTGCCAGGACCTGGTACCAGGAGTTGCAAAGTTGGACATCTTAGATGTGGAAAAAGAGATGGCCAAGGCAGCACAGAGCAAGACTGTTAGCCCACTTTCACGCTGCTAATAAAGACATACCTGAGACTGTGCAATTTACAAAAGAAAGAGGTTTAATGGACTCACAGTTCCATATGGCTGGGGAGGCCTCACAATCATTGCTGAAGGCAAGGTGGAGCAAGTCGTGTCTTACATGTATGGCAGCAGGCAAAGAGAGAGAGCGTGTGCAGGCGAACTCCTCTTTATAAAACCATCAGATCTCATGAGACTTACTCACTATCATGAGAACAGCACGGGAAAGACTTGTCCCCACATTTCAATGATCTCCCACTGGGTTCCTCTCACAACACATGGGAATTATGGGAGCTACAATTCAAGACGAGATTTGGGTGGGGACACAGGTAAACCATATCAAAGACCGACCAAGGGGAGCAGGAAGACCTGACATTCCTCCAAGAAATGGAAATGCAACTGTTGTTTGAGTCTCTACTAACTTGCATAGAGAAGGCACAGGTTCAAGACATGAAAGAAGAGACCCAGAGCCAACAAATGAGACATAGAGCTTTATCAGGGGCTAACACACAGGGCAGAGAGTCCAGTGGCAGCGGGCTGCATAGGAGAACCACCTTGCCTACGGTCCAGTGGCAGCAGGCTGGGAAGGAAAACCATCACCACTTGCAAACAGCATGCAGTCTATATAACATTTTCATTTAACATCCTCCCCTTAGTGACCTCCACCTGGCAACCTTCATCCAACCCAAAACTCAGGGCCTCAATCGATTCCCTGTATGGCCTATGTTCCACTGGATAGGCAGAAGGGCTCAAATGTTCTTTACAGACAAGGAATGAAGAACATTTCATTCAGGGTTGGCCACTCCAGGATTCCCTGGCTTGGAACACACATTCAGGTACATCTGCCGTACATATTCAGGGTCATTCTGAGGGTATGCTTAAGCTATTGCTATCAGATACGTTTATCATACAGCAACCATATGACTATGTGTGGTCCTTACACAATGGATAGGTTTATGACTTGATTATCTAAGGAAGGAATGAAAGGGAAGAGGAAACAAATAAAAGTGTGGGAACCAATGGGAGGTAACTTGGGGCGGATCAAGGGAGTCCTAACAACTTTGTATACAGTATCTCATTGAATACTGACTCCTAAAGAGAGTTAGGTGACTGACTCAAAGTTTCTACCATCTGTCCATTTTGCAGTCACGAGTTGAACTTAGGTCTGATTGACTCCAAACCCTGTAGAATGCCAAAATGTATCAGATTCCCATTATAAGTGAGGCATGGAGCTCTAAGAATTGTAAATACTTACTTCTCGCAATTTCACAATGACTCTCTCTTTTTGGCGTGATTATCACCCCCAATTTAGGAAACAGCCTGAGAGCCAGGAAACAGTAATGGAGTTAGGGGAACAGAGCCCTGTGGCTTCCACCTTCACCTCTGATTTAGTCGAGGAATGAGAGCTCCAGTAGATGTAAAAGCAATGGTGGACCTCAGTAAAGGGGGAACCACATGCCCCGGAGGAAAGATGCTCCATAGTAAAATTATGAGGCTGTGCTCTGATTTCTTGGTTGGGGGAGACCTTACTTAGCTCATCCTGGAAAGATTTCTGGAGCCCAGAAAAGGACTCTGACTTTAATATCTCATTGGGATGATGGAGACTAAGCCTTTCCACTCAAGATAGCAGAGGGTTTATGCAGCATGGTATTGTTCTTTTCAGCGTAACTTAAGTGGCTACTTACAGTGCAGAAAAGACTGACTGAAAAACCAATAGTGATTCCGGGACCGAGAATGGAGAAGCTTTTTGATTTAGGGTCCCAGGAATTCCTATGTCTAGAAGGAATGTGCTTCAGGACTCGGAGCATCCTCAAAGAGCTCTATAAGACTCATGGGATTACTGAACCAATTCAGAACTCTAACATCTCTACATCTCAAATTTCTTTTCAAGGATAATTTAAGTAGGGAAACCCTTCTGGAAATATAGGACTTGAAAGCAAATAAAGGCATTCTATTAAGAATTAACTAAAATTAATACAGGAATATATTCCATTAATTTCAATTTAAATTAATGGGGCATATTATAAGACTTTGGTATTACTAGGATACTCAACATGAACAACATTTAGTTTTACAATGAATGTAAAAGCTTCCGTCTCTTAATGTTTTATATAATGCAATTAAAAAAAGAATTCATTTAGCTATAATGTGCACATATATATTTTTAATATAATTATGTGTGTATGCCACAGCTATCCATTTATAGATTTAACTATGTATAATTTAAAAAATTTAAGCATGTACAAATATAACATTTATAAAGACTTATTCATTTTAGATACATACATCTATGTATATCATTCGTATAAAAATGACTGCAGAGGAAAACATTGAGTATGTTGTTTTCAGTTTATGTCTTGCTATATTTTGAGGAGTAACATTTTAAAGATTGGCTTGCTTTAAAATACCATGGTAAAGTTATCTATGAATATAGTGCATTGGTTTGTTTGATAAAGAATTATGTCATTTAAAGAAATACTGGGCCATTATGTCCTAATGACAAGCCTAATGAGAAATGTCTGTCTCCGAATTTCACAAGAATAGAGAAAAAGTTGTTATGCAGCTGAGCCAAATTATGCTCTCCACCCCATCTGAGTAATTTAAACCCAGGCTGAATTGGGACAGGGACAGGTGTAATTGGCCTAGTGTCTGCTGTTTCCAGCCTTGCAATTACCTTAATAAGGTTGTCTATAGAGAGGTCAGAAGCTAACGGCCAGTTTGGCTGTTGCCTTCTAAGACTGTCATCGATGGGAGAACAAGGAGTCCATTGGGTCGGAAGGAAAAGCTGAATAGATGGTGGTAATTGGTCTAGTGACAGGAAGATCTACCAGAAGACAACAGAAATAGTCAGCGGTGTTGAAAGACAAGGTAGCTACAGGGAAGCAATGTGGGATGAATGACGTCAGTGGATGTATAATTATAGCATAAATGAGGCTGGGGAGAGGCTGTGGGCCTGTAGTTAACAATCCAAAAAAATGTTATGTGCTGGCTGTAAATTCATTAGAAAAAGAAACGTGTAGCCATAACCAGCTCTCTTGACTTATCCTACATGTCCAGGTCATAATGCAAATCTCAGAGGAAGAGAAAGTGCTGCTAGTCGATTTGGGAAGTGTCAAGCGTTCCGTAACGGACCGCTCTGGGGGACTGTTTTAGAATGAAATTCTAAAAGGGGTCTCTTTAAGCACAGACTATTTTACTTTCCTGAAAAAATCACACTGGTGACACTAGTTTCCTGGGGTGACTGACTTTCACAGCGCATAGATGGTGCCCAAGGATGCGGATAGGGCAAACTTGTTTCATTCCTAACGGCTTTGGACCTTCGTAAATCTTTCCATAGCCTAGACCAAGAGCCCACTATCTCTTGCTGCCTCCACCCTTTTCATTGTAGGTCTGTCCACATCTGTTGTCTTAGGTTCAGTCCCCTTTGTGAATTAAAATGTGCAGAACTGTTGATTGATGCTTTTCTACCAGTCTTGGAGCTTCCCCTTTTCACTGAACGAGTTCCAGTTCAACAAGAACTTTATTCATGGTGCTCCTTTTCGATAACTCTGTAGTGATGAGCAGTAGTTGCTGCAATAAAATTCAGTCCAGTGGCAGTCTTCAAGTGTGCTGCTGTGGATTTCTAAGAATAGTTCCTCCAAGGTACCTGGTATACTAGGAAAATAGAATTGACTTAAGAAGAGAAGAGGCTTTTGTTACTCTTAGTTTTTCGGCCTGTTGACTGTGGCTTTTGTTACTCTTAGTTTTTCGGCCTGTTGACTTCGTCTCTGCTATAACACTCCTACTGTGTCTCCCTATCCATCTCTGATATGGAAACCACTTCATCTCTGCTATAACACTCCTACTGTGTCTCCCTATTCATTTTGGATAATGTACTACTTTAACATCCGCTGAACGAATGCTTCCCCCCACCCTCTTCTTTTTTTTTTTTTTTTTTTTTTTTTCTTAAGACAGGGTATCATTCTCATCCAGGCTGGAGTGCAGTGGTGTGACCATGGCTCACTGAAATCTCTGCCTCCCAGATTCAACGATTCTCCCACCTCAGCCTCCTGAGTAGCTGGGACTACAGGTACACCATGCCTGGCTAATTTTTGCGTTTTTTTGTAGAGATGGGGTTTCGTCATGTCACCCAGGCTGGTCTCGACCTCCCGAGCTCAAGAAATCCACCCACATTGGCCTCACAAAGTGCTGGGATTACAGGCATGAGGCATCGGGCCTGGCCTTTACAGATGCTTCTTAAATGGATGAATGATCACAGAAGGAGATCTTTAAATGCAAAAGGACTCTTGTATATTAATATAGGTGACCTTTTGTTGAAAGTTGCAAAAATCTTTTCTGCAAATTTTCTATTGTCATTATGGAAAGGCGTGAAATGAGTTCACAGCATGCATGAAAGATACTGCTGCTTTCTTTTCAGATGAGGCATGACAGAGCCTGTTTTTTATAAGTCAAAAAATGTATATTCTTATGAAGGAGATTGGTGACGAAAAAGTGATATATATATAAATTATATATATGTATATATATGCACACATATATCACTAAAGAGTGATATATAATATATATAACACACATATATATTTATCCTAGCGTAATACACACAAACACACATACACACACATATATGTTTAGTACAAATATATATATATATATATGATTCTAGGAGTATAGAGAAGAGACACTTAATCCAGCCAGGTTCGTGAACAGCTGGGAGTGTCTGATATGTGTTTGAGATAAGTAAGAGACAAATTAATTAGTTAAGGCTTTCTGGATGAAGTGAAAAACTTAAGCAAAGAAAGTCACGTAAGTAGGAAAATGAGATAGTAGAAAGAGATGGAACATGATGTCAGAGAGACAGAAAATGGTTGTATCATGAAGACATTTGTGAAATGTACTTATAGATTAAAGCATGGATTGAATACCTACAGGATGCCATTTGAATTGAATACTTATAGGATGCCATTTGATAATTTAAGATGGGAATACCCCGGCCACATTTATATTTTCTGCATGTAATGTAACTCTGGTATACAACTGTGATATGCTTTTATTATGAAGTATAAAATTCTTTATATCTTTTATATTTTACTATAAGATGTAAATTTTTCTTATAGTAAAATATAAAAGAATGGGATGCTCAGTTAAGTTTGAATTTTTTTTTCTTTTTTTAGAGACAAGGTCTTCCTGTGTTGCCCAGGCTGGTCTCCAACTCCCAGTCTCAAGCCATCCTTCCGCTTTGGCTTCCCAAAGTTCTGGGATTACAGATGTGAGCCATGGTAACTGTCCAAGTTTGAATTTTAGATAAATAAGGAGTAACGTTTCAGCATGAAACATACCTATACAGTATTAAATCTTGTTTGTTATTTATCTGAATTTCAAATTTACCCAGACTTCCGGTATTTTATCTGACCACACCGTTCCAGGGCAGTGTGAGCGATGGGTTCAGGGGACTCTAGGCAGGAAACGTGGAGCCCAATTAGGTGGGCAGAGAGTGGCTTGAATTAAGGCTGGCTAGTGGGAATGTGGGAGGAAACTGAGGCTCAGCTGGATGAACGAGTCTGTTCATCCCAAAGGACCCCAGCTAGGCAAAACCAAATTTGATTCTAGGTTTCTTCAACTTAAAAACCCATGCTTTTAATCCCCAATGGTTTATTCGTCCATTAACTGGCATACTCACCCTGTTTTCTCATTTAAATGACAGAGACCAACTGGTCTAATGATTACGATCATTATTATTATGCAAAACTGCCTCAGTAGATACCAACCCACTCTGAAGATTGGCTGTCCCTACATAAGGTTATCACTTCTGGATCAGTTAATGGTTGACCCCTTGCTCAAGGTCAACCGAGGGTTCCTTTTTTTTTTTTTGCAAGCACTGCATGCGTGGCAGATTCTGTGAGGTGCATTCCAACCCAGGGAGAAAAATGGTGGAAATTGGAAAGTTACAAGGGTGATATTTTCCCGTGATTTGCTCTTTCCTCTATTGCTAATGCTGGTTGACTGACTAAGATCTTGACATATGTAAGGTTTTTAAAAATTTTCCTATCAACCATAGGAGGTAGGTTTTATTATTATTTTTGATTTACAGAGGAGAAATCGGAAACACGGCGGGTTAGGTAATTTCCCCAAGTAAGCAAGTTCGCAAAGCCTCTAGTGAGTGCCTATCTCCAGGATGTATGGGTGTGTGAAGATGGAAATGAGAAATGTTTAGGATCAATAAAAATCATCCCCAAACTTAAAAGTAGCTATGGGAACAGATCTCAACAGTGTAGAGGCAGAGATATAAGTTGGTAAGGCTTTCTTCTTAGCTGGGTGAGCTTGAGCAGGTTCCTTAAACACAGGATTTGTAAAATGGGAGAAATCCTCTCTTCACAGCTTCTTTAGGAGAAGAGCCTGTTTTTTATAAGCCCAAAACTGTTTTATTAATGTTGCTATAATATAGTTTTAAGGTTTTTTTAATTGTTATTTTACTTTAAGTTCTAGGGTACACATGCACAACGTGCAGGTTTGGTACATATGTATACATGTGCCATGTTGGTGTGCTGTTGTTATGCCCAGACCGTTTATTCCCCGAAGAAGACCACCAGAGTCCAGAGTCAAAGCTAAGCAGCAAGGATCTTTATTACAGGTTCGAACCTGGAACTCCCAAGTCAAAGCTAAGCAGCAAGGATCTTTATTACAGGTTCAAACCTGGAACTCTCACTCGCTCGCGAAACGAGACGGGCAGGAGAGTTCCAGGTTTGAACCTGTAATAAAGATCCTTGCTGCTTAGCTTTGACTCTGGACTCTGGTGGTCTTCTTCGGGGAATAAACGGTCTGGGCATAACACTGTACTCGTTAACTCATTTACGTTGGGTATATCTCCTAATGCTATCCCTCACCTGTCCCCCCTCCCCCATCCCCTGGTGATGTTCCCCCTACAACCTATCCCCTGGTGATGTTCCCCACCCTGTGTCCATGTGCTCTCATTGTTCAGTTCCCACCTATGAGTGAGAACATGAGGTGTTTGGTTTTCTGTTGTTGCAATAGTTTGCCCAGAATGATGGTTCCTAGCTGCATCCGTGTCCCTATAAAGGACATGAACTCATCCTTTTTTATGGCTGCATAGTATTCCACGGTGTATACGTGCCACATTTTCTTAATCCAGTCTATCACTGATGGACATTTGGGTTGGTTCCAAGTCTTAAGGTGATTTTTTAACTCAATGGTAATTTCCTGCCTATGAGCCAAGTAATGTTATTACAATTTGAAATACCTAGTTCTATCGATTATTAAATTATTACAAGATAATAAGATAATTTGTGATTATTAAGCAATTCAGCAAAAAACACTTCATGATTTAGTATCGTTAATATCATTCTTAGCTTCAACTTTTTTCCCTAATATGCTTTTTATTATACTTTTTAGAAAGTGAGATTTAAGTTTCATCTCTCCTGAACCTTGTCTAAAGTTTTTTAGTTCTTGAATACAAAAATGATGTCATTAAATGAAGGGGTGGCTTGCCCCTCCACACCTGTGGGCGTTTCTCGTTAGGTAGAATGAGAGACTTGAGAAAAGAAATGAGACCCAGAGACAAAGTATAGAGAAAGAAAAACTGGGCCCAGGGGACCGGCGCTCAGCATACAGAGGACCCACGCTGGCCCAGGTCTCTGAGTTCCCTCAGTATTTATTGATCATTATCTTTACCACCTTAGAAAAACGGAAGTGGCAGGATAATAGGATCAATGTAGGGAGAAGGTCAGCAGTAAGACATATGAATAAAGATCTCTGTGACATGAATAAGTTTAAGGAAAAGTGCTGTGCCTTGATATGCATATGCAAACATCTCCATAAACCTTTTTAGTGCACGAAAAGCAGCATTGCCGCTAGCACATCCCACCTTCAGCCCTAAGGCGGTTTTCTCCTCTCAGTAAACAGAACATGCAATCGGGTTTTACACCGAGATGTTCCATTGCCCAGGGACGGGCAGGAGACAGATGCTTTTCTCTATCTCAACTGCCAAGAGGCCTTCTTGTCTCTTTTACTAGTCCTCCTCAGCACAGACCCTTCACGGGTGTCAGGCTGGGGGACGATCAGGTCTTTCCCTTCTCATGAGGCCATATTTCAGACTATCACATGAGGAGAAACCTTGGACAATACCTAGCTTTCCTAGGCAGAGGTCCCTGCGAGACCGTTGGCAATGTACGTGTCCCTGGGTACTTGAGATTAAGAGAATGGTGATGACTTTTCACAAGCATACTGCCTTCAGGCACTTGTTTAACAAAGCATACCCTGCACAGCCCAAAATCCGAAAAAAACCTTGAGTCACCACAGCACATGTCTCTTGCAAGGACAAGGTTGGGGCTAGGGTCACAGATTAACAGCATCTCAAATACAGAGCAAAATGGAGCCTCTTATGTCTACTTCTTTCTCTATAGACACAGTAACAGTCTGATCTCTCTTTTCCCCACAATTAAATGTACTCATCACCATGTAAGGGATCCTACACAATGCATACTTAGGATAGAATAATTTAAAGCCTCCAGTGTTATGTAGCTTTGATCTTATTCTCCTTGTAATAAGAGATATTAACTAAATCAAGTAGCATCTTTAAAAAATAAACAGATTAAGATATATCTACATGAAATAACCAAATGGGTCAAGCTATGTACATTTTGTATGTTGATTAACGGAATGATCCAATACAACTTGACTACTGAAATAAGTAGGTCACGCATGAGGCAGTAATAT
The DNA here is from genome assembly GCF_008728515.1 of Papio anubis. NCBI lineage: Eukaryota > Metazoa > Chordata > Mammalia > Primates > Cercopithecidae > Papio > Papio anubis. Next base: position 25,367 of record NW_022164370.1, read on the forward strand.
AGACAGAAACCCAAAGCTACTTACTGTGAAAATAAAGAAACCTAAAATCTCATATCAAATATCTTTACTTCTCCACACCTGTGTTGTTGTGTTTTAAAACTTTAAGGACTCAAAGTTTTCTAAATAAATACATGCTTAGTTTTTTTTTTTTTTAATTTAACTAACTCAAAATTATTCTGTAAGTTACTAGAAACTGTTCAAACACTGCTTCTTGAAAGAAAATCTTTATGTTTTTCTTCTGGGAAGTGTACATTTGCTTTAAAACAAGATTCTATAGCAAATTAAGAAAGGGGATAGGGCCTTTTATCCATATCTTTGGAAATGGACATAGAGACAATGAAATAAAACAAATAAGGCCAAGACAACAGTATTGTTTTATTATTTCTCAGAGTGAGCTTCAGATCTTAGGGCTGAAGTCTGGCAGGGCTGTGTTATTTTAGGCTTGGTTACAAATCTGGGTAATTTAAGAAGACAGTTTGTTTCTAGCTTTCCTGGGCTCTACAGCCCCTGTCCTTTTCCTTCCCTGTACCAATTCAAAGGCCAACTCCAGGTCAAATTTGGAGGACCAGTGCTGGTAATATAAATACATGTTGCTGGGCGATGTTGAGAACGGAGTCTGCAGCCTACAGTCTGTCCTCTGACTTTTAGTTCTTCATTTGGGGAGAGAAAGTTGATTGAAGTCTTTAAAAGCATTTTAGGCTGGCATGCTTTCAATTTCTCAGGCCAAGTGGCAATTATCTGGAGAAAAGTAGTTGATCACATCTATATGAAACTTTTCATCTGGGTTTGCCAAGGCATTTTTATTAATACAAATTAATTAACTTCACTAAAGTTAAAGGCAGTGTAGCATTTTTATTATGACCCATGGAAGGATTAGGCCATACAACTGGGAGGCTGCATGGTGTAATTCAATGTGTGGTTGTACGGGTCACTAGCACTAGTGTTTCTGGAGTCCAAAATAGATGTTCCAGTCACCAGCTTGACGGCTTGAAGACCAGTGGAAGCTTTGGAATTGGTCTTCAAGCCTTCAAGCTGACGACTGGAACATCTATTTTGTAAAATGAAAGTAAATTTGTAAAATGTAGGTAAATTTGTTTACCTTCATTCCTCTCTCCCTCTTACTGTGCCTCAAACCTATGTGTGGAAACCTACCATATCTAGATATGCAAATATGGAACCCCATGATAAACCTATGTTGTCCAAATATGGCCTCTATTCTCCATGTTTCCCAAAAGTGCTGTAATCTGTGATATGTTCGATGAGTTGTTTCTGAGTATTCTGATGTTTTAATAAATTTGTCAATAGCCATGGCTATAGATGGAACATCTTCTTGAAAAATTAAAAGACTTTTTAGTTAGATTTTAAATGCAGTATGAAGATATTAGTAGCTCACTTACCTTTATACTTAGGTGCATTTCAAAGTGAGTTTGCCTTTCTGAATAAATGTAAACTGACACGAGAAAAATTGGCATGTTAAGAGACAAGGGTAGGATTAAAAATGTGCTGTTAGTTCACTGGTAAATTATTTAAACCATTGTGGCAAGGTGGGTGTTGACTCTATTTTTCTTGCTGGGCTCACCAGAATATTAAAGGGTGGTAATGTATTTCAGCAGGCTCTTGTGTGAGTAGCTATAAATTGCAGAACTTCTGCCACAGATTATTAATTTTTCTTAACTTTAATTTCTGAAAATGAGGAAAAAGTGAGATAGTAATGCTGAATTTTGAGAACAATAAAGGAAACATGATACCTAATTTGGGAAAGTAACTTATAAACAGGAAATACGTGAAATGCATAAGATATTTAATAATAATATTCTGCAGTCTTCCTGGAAAATTAAATACAATTAATAACACATTCATTTTAAGGAAATACATTCGAAGTTTAAGTGGTGATATCGTAATTCACCATAAGGCATTAGATCATTATGAATCTAAAAAAGGGTATGTTTACAAGCATCCTATTTCTCTTAGACAGTTTTTGCAAATTCTCATAATTGGAGGGCCTAGCTCTTAATTGCCTTAAGAAGAGCATGCATTTGCCAGTTTTCCTTTCAGCCTTTTCCCTACCATGGTCTGCAGACAAAGATCCTGTATTTGATTTGATAATTTATTTAATTGACAGTTTAATGGGTCATGTTTCCTGGTTCCAATTTTAATAACAGTGTTTGTGGTTCATAGCTTTCTTTTTCTAAATTTATGTCTGTCCCTAGTCCAGGCTAGCAATTAAGCAATTTGTTTGTTTGTTTACAAATGATCCCTCCAAAAATATCAAATAGTATATTGATGATTTTGGGTCATGTCTGCACATTGACCCTGAATGTGATATAGTTAGAAGACTGTGAGAGAGTAATAGGCTTGGCCCAGAGTGAAAAAATCTAACTTAGATTCAAGAAGCCTGACTCCGACACTCGTTGGGTTGAGTGATCTCAGAGCAATCAAGTCTACAGATCACTTCTTACGTTTGGAAAATGGGGTCGGCCTAGTCCCCCTCCCCCAGAATAGACGTGTAATAAATGAATGTTGAGTGCAGTTTCCTTCAATATAAAACAATTCTCTAATTCTATGATTATTGTTATTACAGACTTACGGAATCTCAGGGCTAGAGTGAATTTTTGGCTCCGCCAATTCAAAGTTGACCAACCTTTTCTCCAGTTGCAAAGTAAAGGGTGAAGAAACAAAGAAAGAAAAAGTAGACATGCAAGTCAGAAAGGCAATTTCTTCTCTCTCCTTTATGCTATAATCAATAAAATATTTCCCTATGATACATTCATCACCTCCCTCAGATTACATGTAAATGTCATCCACTGTACAGAAAAGACTGGGCTGTCTCTGGTTGACTTTGATACACGTCATATCTGAAACTCTGAGTTTGATTATCTTACGCAATTTATGTCCGCCTTTTACAATTTTGTACAAAATCCAGCATATGCAGTAATTTGGTTACTTGGTGGTTACTTTCTGGTTTTATTGATTTGGAATTGGCCCAAGACCCTCCTGGTTTGTCAGACATTTGGTTTCGGAATTAAAACAGGAAATACTGAAACAGATTAGAATGGAAACAACAACAAAGTGGTATTTTCCAAACATGAATAAAATATTGGTTTAAAGTAGAGGGGATTTCCATGACCAAAATCTTTTTTTATTTCCCTAGCTCCAAAAGAATTGTTTTCCCAATCTGGAATTGTGATATTCCACTGTCAGGCACTGATGAAAGATGAGCTGGAGATAAAAAGATGCCTCAGGAAGGAATGAAACCAGAGGCTCACACCCAGGGGAGGGGCACAGTGCACCTGAAGATTGCCCAGGTGCCCATGGGGCTTGATGTTCACAGTTTTTTTGTTTTGTTTTTAGAGAATACCTCAGCTATGCAACATAGCTATGGCTTTGTGCCTGTACTCGGTACAGGGATTTGACTGATAAAGTTCCCACTACATTAGACCTGGAGGCTGAGCCCAACATCTGGAGCCAAGTTTTGCAATCTAGTCTTTATATTGCTAGTGAAGAAATGCTCTCTGCAAATAGGCAGCAAACCACATAGTGTTCCTTCACAGCGTGAACGATTGGCCTGGGCATTTGTTATGGCATATCTTTCTATGGTGCTTTCCATTTCAGATGCGGCACTAGTAAGAACTGTGTTTCTCTCTTTATTTTTAAGAAAAATAGCAAGAGAGGGTGTTGCCATGTTGCCCAGGCTCAAACTTGGGACTCAAGCAATCCTCCTGCCTCATCCTCCCAAAGTGCCAGGACTACAGACCCAAACCACCACATGAGCCTGGCCAAATGAGAACTTTCTGAAAAAGACATTGTCATCTAGAAAACTTCTTCCCCTAAAGTCTTAGAATTTGATACTCAAATGGTTTCCTATTCAAAAAAATTTATGAATAGATGTTTTGGTAAGACAAAGAGATTTATTCTGAGAATCACAGCAGCCACGCTCTTTGATGAGTATAAATGGTCTCTGTGAAATGCTTTGTCTACTACACAAACATGACTCAATAAAGATTTCTTTTAGCAAATGTTAAACCCATTGATGGAATTGAGTCAAAGAAGAATGGTTCTACATATTCCCTGACTAATTCAAATACCTTGTAGTCAAAATAGTAGTAATGCATTTATTTGTCAATACTTTATTTCTTTATCCCAAGGAAATAATTGGGTTGAATTGTCCCTTTGTGGTACTTTGTAAGATAACTGAAGGAAACGGTGCCTTTATGTAGAAATTGGCAGGAGGATGATTTTGTATTTTTCATTTGCTAGTTCTCTTCCCTTGTTAAGGCAGACAAAACTCATGAGGATTTTTTTTTTTTCAAAGGCAGAACATAAATGCTGTGTGATGCACCTAGAGGGTTATTTGGATGCCTTCTGGCCTTTTGATGAATGAACTGAATGAAATGGTGTATGTGAAAACTCTTTGATACATATATAGTTCTAAATAAATGCATAACATTACTGGTTATTATAGTCTTTCCATCGAGGGTACAGTGTGCTCTCAGTGCCACACTCCTGTGCTGATCTTTTCAGGATAAAACTATCTAGAAAAGCTCCTTCCTTCCACCTTGTCTTTAGTACCACACTGAGTAGATTGTCTTTGTAGCAGATTTAATGTACTCATTGGCCCAAGTCTAGACAAGGAAAGTTACTTATGTGAAACTAAAGAGGAAATTATTGTGGGTAGGTTGTTATTAAATTAATATTGAAGTCACATATACCTTTTTAGATGGCCTACTTTGAAGAGAATTCACCTGCCTTGTCTCTGTGAATGAGAAAAGCCTTAGTTTAGGTCTATTCCTGGCAATCAGGTAACACTATCTCCAAATATAAGGAGGCATGACACTAGGTAGCACTGCATGTTACCAATGGATAAAACTAAGAAGCTCAGACTTGCCTCAAGTCTGTCTAGCTCTGTTTCTACAACTTTGGAAAGAAGTTCAGGAACATATGTATTACTCAAGAGAAGTGTATGATGAAAAGCTTACTGCAGTTGTATAGCTTATGACTTCATGAACATTTAAATGCATTTACCACAAAGGGATAATGTTATTTATGTTTTGGCATAAATAGGGTTGAAATAAATATGATAACTATCTGCAAGCATTAACGTCAAGAGGTACGTAAATTCCTTGTATTGAAAAGCATATATATCTGATCTTTCTGTTTGCCACAAGTCTTGCCACTCTCTGCAGCTAGGAAAATGATTGCTGCAGAACAGAATGTAAATATTATAAACCTTGCCAAAGGAGAATTAGATCAGTAGACACTGAGAAATAATATGATATCAATGGATTATAGTATGCACGCTATTTTCAAAAGAGTTAAGTATTTAATTTTACTTTAATCAAATTGGATAAATAAATTTCTAAAAATAAGATTCATTTCACAAAGGCTATCACACGAAAGGATATTAGTACCCATAATGTCATTTGAAAATGAAAAATAAATATGAAAACATTAAGAACCATGATATGTTAAAATTATCTGTTTCAGTTTTAAAGTACACTGATAGTCCATCTTCTATAAATGACTTTGTAATTTCATTGCTTATGTTATTTTACTACATTGAGTTACATTATACATAGAAGCATAGATATATGTACAATATTTATGCAGATATATATAAATGTTATATATATAAACATTTTATATGTATGTGTGTGTGTATATATATATATAAAATTTATATTTTGGTCTGCAATAAAAATTTCCCCAGGGGTTTAGTCTCAAAAACTTTTTTTTACCTTTAAAATATCTAGTCTTTTCTTGCTTTGTGTTTTTGTATTTCTTGTTTTGTTTGTTTTTGGTTAGCAATGTTTAATCACTGAGTTTTTGTCCAAAAGGGCTCTAAGGCACCCCTGGGCATATTCTTACGTAAGCATATCTGCTATTATCTTTACTTTTAAAAGACAATTTGGCTGGATAATTCTACCTTTCCCTTAAACTTTCTTTCCTTCAGAACATCCTAAGTGCTGCACCATTGTCTCAAGATGTGCAAAGTTGGAGTAAGGGAATCTGAGCTTTTCCCCAGACCCCTACTCCCATCTAGCATATAGTTCTTGTGGCAACTTGCTTTTTCTTTCTGGACATTTTTTTTTTTTTGCTAGGAATATGGGATGATGGCACATAATAGCTGTGATTGTGTTTGTGTGTGTGGAGGGGTGTGGGTGATGAGGGGAGTATATTGAAAACAATATATAGGATTTATTGTGGACAAGGAGTATTATTCTGGCTTCAGAGGTTATCTGTGAATTCATAGCAATGATATGGTTTTGAGGGTTTCTTTTTCTTTTAGAGAGAGGAGGAGGAAGATTGTTTAATGCTTTTTTTTTTTTTAAACCGAATGAAGTCGAGGTTAGTCAAGAGAAAAGTCCTATCCTTTGACTTTCTTCCAGCTAGAACTTTATTTTTCTTTGATCTATGAGACTGAAAATAATAAATCCCTGTAAACTTAACTCTAAACAAGAAACTTGTAGCCATATCATTGAGTAACGTGAAGAGACAGTTTTTTGGGGGATGTCTTACATTTCAGCATTGGAATAATATTCCTGCCGAATCTTTTAACATTTCCTCTGTTGTAATAGGAAAGTTTCTCTTGTTAAAAATAATAAATAAAACTAAATGTTAATGATATAAATGCAATTTGTTTTACCTTAGCCAATACATTGTTATTGTTGTTGTTTTATCCACATGTATTACCATGGTACAACCACAAGATATGATGAGATCATTGGCCCAGCAGCAAGTCTTCAGTTAGGTACGCCTTTCTATGTGATGAATAACAACATGCTTTTCCACCTATAAACTACAACTTAATTTGCATAACTTAATACAAGCACAATTAATGTAAACATTATACTTATTGAAGGTTATAATTTTGATTGCCATTTAAAGACATAAACACAATTAGTTTCATTATAAAATTACACTATTTACTTGCTACTTTATAACTGTTCATTACCTCCTTAATGGAACACAGATTTTCTCTATGATTTGAGAAAAGTCACTCCGCATGTTACCTAGTGATCACACTATATTGGGAAGCAGAAAAAGCTATGAAAGGCTTCAAAGCTTCTGAGAACCTTAGCATGAAAAACTCTTCCAAAAAACTTTTTACACTTATCAGTAGTTCCTCTTTACATCAGGTTTATAATCACCAGCAATCTCTTTTCCATGCTTGATTTGTGAGGCTTATTGAAAACAACAGCATTGACCTTCATTCTGACTCATTGGTTTCCATTGTTTTCAGGATTTTTCATCTATGAGAAGCAGCAGAAAGAAAAAGTTAGATTATTAGATTCCATGTAAGCGATGTAGATTCCACGATTTTACATTTCCCACCAGGGTACAAGTATTTCTACTTTTCTATCTGATTGTCTCTACTTTCCTCCATGTGTATTTCTTTTCTTTTCTTTTCTTTTTTTTTCTGTCTTTTTTTTTTTTTTCCTCGAGACAGAGTCTCACTCTGTCACCCAGGTTGGAGTGCAGTGGCACTGTCTCAGCTCACTGCATGCAACCTCCGCCTCCCGGGTTGAAATGATTCTCCTGCCTCAGCCTCCTGAGTAGCTGGGATTACAGATTTGTGCCACCATGCCCGGCTAATTGTTGAATGTTTGGTAGAGACAGGTTTTCTCCATGTTGGCCAGGCTGGTCTCGAACTTCTGACCTCTAGTGATCTGCCCACTTCAGCCTCCCAAAGTGCTCAGATTACAGGCTTGAACCACTGTGCATTTCTTCTGCCATTCTGACAACTCCTCAACCCTGGTTATTTGTAGTTTGTACAAAAATGCTTCAAATAATCTCTGGCTCCCTTATAAACATCACAACCTGGTTCATTTCAAAGGGACTACATTCCTTTCTCAATGGCTGTTGACCTTTTTTGATGTACCTCTGAGTAGGTGCACACAGCAGATTCATATACTAGAACTGCATGGTACCACAGGAACTCTTCTCATCCAGAGAGAAAACAACAATTACATTTTCTTGTTGCAAGTTATGAAATATTACATTCTAATCCTACAATTCCATTTCAATGGAAGAATCAGATATATGCATAAAGAAGCAGGTGCAAGGATATTCATTTTAGGGACATTTAGAAAACTGGAAAGAATTTGAATATCTAACAATAAAAAATGTTCAACAAATGATGATAAACCATGCCATGGGATATAAAATTTCATATTGTAGTCATTTTACAGAACGGTTAAATACATGGTAATGTTTATAACAATTTGTTAAGCAAACAAAGTAATGTGATCACATTTTTGTAAAAGATATAGTCACACCCAGCAGCACTTCCCCTGCTCTGATTAGGCAAGGTTGCCTAGAGAAATAAAATATTCTACTGAGGCCTTTCTTTTGAACAGTGGATATCCTCTTACTCACTAACAGTGGCCTTACTAAGAGAAGCAACTTAGATTATTACTCAAATAAGTTTTCCTTCAAGTTTTCTGCTTACAAAAAGAAAAAGCTATCAAGGTATCCCAATTATAACCCAATGATACACATACTCATTTTATGTAGAGTCCAGAAATGTTTTGAAGCTGGAGTTGAAGATGGTTTAGTTCAAGGCCTTACTTTTACAGACAATGAACCTGAATTCCAGAAGAAGGAAGCTTTTAGGACAGAGGAGGCTGGCGGAAGAATCAGTGCCCGAATCGGGGTCTGCTGTTGCTGGTGCCTAGTCACATATCCAAGTTTTTATTTTTTTATTCTTTATGTATGGTCAAATGTGGCCAAACGGAATGTCTTTTCTGGTTTCTGGCAAGGAAGCACTATGAACTATCACCAGCTTTAACAACAGGGACCTTTTGTTCTATAGTAATATACATAAAAAAAGTAAGATTGAGCAAGCAGATAAACCTTTTGTGTGCATAATTAATAACTCACACTTGAATTTCTGCATCTCATTAGAGGTAGTTGTCTCACCTTCAACCAGAGAAGACAAGCTTTATTTTTGTAGTGCTTTGCCCTATTCTGTTCAACGATAATAATTCATGGTGACAGATGTAATCCACCAAACTCATTATTTTCAACCCCGATCCATTTATTTTGCATTACCAATACAGTGTTGATGCCTATCGTTGCCTGAACTGGAGTGCCTGATGAAATGTTTTATTGCAATATGTCAGAGTTTAAATAATAGCAGGAATGAGGCTGAAGCCTTCCAAAGTTACTGCGTGTATTATAAAAAAGTATGTAATGCGCCCTGTACTCACAAGAACAGGTCCCAGGAGGTGTGATTTTGATTAGCCAATTACATTTGGGAGAAGAAGAATGGACTCTATCTCTTAGAGAGGGCCACATCTTTTCATGTATGTATATATGTGTGTGTATATATGTATGTATGTGTGTATGTCTATGTATATGTGTGTGTATGCATATATACACACATGTATTCAGGTTTTTAATATATATGTGTGAGTCTGTGTACATATGTATGTACATGTAAATTATATATATATATAAAGTAAAATCACAATGAGGTACCGTCTTACACCAGTCAGAGTGGTTATTACTAAAAAGTCAAAAGCAACAGATGTTAGTGAGGATGTGGAGAAAAGGAAAGGCTTATACATTGTTGGAGAGAATGCAAATTAGTTCAACCTCTATGGAAAACAGTATGGAGATTTCTCAAAGAACTAAAAATAGAACCACCATTAAATCTGGCAATCCCACTCCTGGGCATACACCCAAAGGAAAAAAAGTCATTACATCAAAAAGATACCTGTTCTTCTATGTTTATTGCAGCACTATTCACAATAGCAAAGATACGGAATCAACCTGTGTATTTACACATATGTGTGTGTATATATGTACACACACGCACACATATATACATAGACACACATACGTACATACACACATACATATACACACATACACACACACACACACACAGACACACAATATATAGCAAAGAGAAAAGTAAACAGGATTGGAAACTTTTTCTTTTTTTTTTGAGACGGAGTCTCGCTCTGTCGCCCAGGCTGGAGTGCAGTGGCCGGATCTCAGCTCACTGCAAGCTCCGCCTCCCGGGTTCACGCCATTCTCCTGCCTCAGCCTCCCGAGTAGCTGGGACTACAGGCGCCGCCACCTCGCCCGGCTAGTTTTTTGTATTTTTAGTAGAGACGGGGTTTCACCGTGTTAGCCAGGATGGTCTCGGTCTCCTGACCTCGTGATCCGCCCGTCTCAGCCTCCCAAAGTGCTGGGATTACAGGCATGAGCCACCGTGCCCGGCCAATTTTTTTTCTTTTGAGGAGCTAAATTTCCCAAAATCTGCGGCAAAAAAGCTCACTCATAATTTAACGTATTGTGCTGTAAAACTGTTTTCTTTCTCTTCCTGATTTATATTCTGCCAAATCCTGGGGCGGGACAGGAGGATGTTGTCCTCTGATAGGCAGTATAGGACTATGTGACTTCCTTTGACTTTAAAGGAATCGCAGGGAAGTTTGAATTGCAACTATTCAACCTTGAAGGGAGAGAAACTAAATGAAACACCTGTTTCTCTGATTACTGTGCCACAAGGCCTTTTAATTAGTTTGTGGAAATAGAAGTTTTAGTTATTGAAGCATATGGTTATTTCCCTCCAAGAGAGTGGACACGTGACTACACACCATTAATTTGTGATTATTATTAAACTAATAATGCAATTTAAAAGATTGTGTATTAATAGATACATTTTCTAGACTAGAAAGAGCTGCAGAATAAAGTAGGAGAAAAATCCATATAAAATGTCAATCTTTTATATCAGCACCAGTGATTGACTATTTCCATAATGGTGTTCAGAAGATGTGTTTACACACATGGGAACTTCAGCTGGATATGCTGAATTAAACTGTTGATAATTATTTTATGGGTATTAATAATTTTAATTTCATGTAATGCCTTTTCCTCAAAGATTTAGACAGCAATATATCAGTGTAGGAAACAACGGCTGGAAAAAATAGGTATGGCCAAATTGAATATAACCTTAAAACATTTTCTCCATGCTGTATTTATCATGTGGTAGACATTTCTCTCCCATGTGTTCAAGTACATGAATGTAGACACTTGGAAAATTCTGCTGGACTGTTAGGAACTCCTTCCACTTAGCTAGATATCATCCTAAATTCATTGTAAGATTTCATCTCCATAAAGTCATCGCAAAGCAAAGAGAAACATTTGGCTTTCTGATAGGTTTCTAGACACCTCTGCAACAGAGTTTTGAGAAGGTTGGGAGCATTTAGGGTATCAAACTCTTACACCTCATAAATATTAATTAAAATCAGGAAACTTTCATGTTAGATGTGAGATGCATAAGATATCAGTAACTTGGTGATCATGTCTTATACTGTGGTATTTTCCCTGAGTAACTCCTTGCTTTGTGCAGAACGGTCACTCAATCAGCATGTGAGGTTCGAGTTGCTCCCTGGGAAAAGCAATTGAATTACTGCTTAGTACTGACTGAAATAAGCGCAGGCAACTTGGTGAGAGCGTAATAATGTAAGCGCAGAAATGATCCCAGACCGTACAACAGCTTTGCTATTAATAAAAATCATGAGAAACTACAAATAAACTACAAGTGTTCCTAGTGGCAGAAATGACTCAGCTGTTGTGAAATTTGAATTTCTCTCACTGTTTATACCTACATATGAAACATACCTGACAACAGCATGAGACAGAACACGTCTTCTCATTTTTCCAGATAATTTACACCATGAGTTTGGCCAAAAGCACTGATTACAAAATACGACTGCAATTGGATAGCATAGCAAAATGGATTTCCACACCTATGGCATAAGGCTTGGTTTGTTTTGATTAAAGACATAATTGTGATCCAATTTCATAATGTTGATCACAGTTTCATCACCTGTGCCTGGAAGGAGAGGAAAATATATGAGGGGTATAGCAAAGTGCAAACTCATTAAAAATTGTCTGCAAGAAATTACGATTGTTATATTTAAAGCAAAGGTGTGGTATTGTGTTTAATTAAACAAAGTTTGTAAAGCGTTTTGTGAACTTTGCTTGGATTGTGCAAACTTGAACAAGGCACTTTATTCAAACTTATGTTTAATGGAATATTTTGAAAACATATAATTTGAGGATCAGATATATAAATTATCATTAAAAACACCTGGCATAATTTTGTGTTTAGCAAGAGATCTTACTCCAAAAAGGTGAAGTGTAGTGTGCTTGTTCAATTCTTTTTTTTTTTTTTTCCTCAAAGATAATATTCTAGGTTTGTAGTGGGGAGTAAGTTTTTTGTTGTTGTCATTTTGTTTCTTTTGAGATGGAGTTTCACTCTGTCACCCAGGCTGGAGTGCAGTGGCATTATCTCGGCTCACTCCAACCTCTGCCTCCCGGGTTCAAGTGCTCCTCCCACCTCAGCCTCCTGCATAGCTGGGACTACAGGCCTGTGCCACCGTGCCTGGCTCATTTTTTGTATTTTTGGTAGAGACTGGGTTTCGCCATGTTGCCCAGGCTGGTCTCTAACTCCTGAGCTGAGACGATTCACCTGCCTTGGCCTCCCAAAGTGCTGGGATTACAGGCTTGAGCCACTGCACCCAGCCTTGTTCAATTCTTGAGTGGCAGAATTAACATACTTGTTCAGAAGATGTTTACAAAAATGTCAAAAAGATATTGTAACAGTTTTCTTTGACTACAAAATAGATGTTTAGAAGATAATAACTCAGTGGCAAGTTTTTAAAAAAAATTTTCATGATGTGATTACACCTAGGTCTATTCTCAGTTAACTGTTTAAAAGCGAATAAAGGAAGATGAATCCTAGGACAACATCGTCAAACTTCAGCAAACTTCCGTCCTTCTCAGCCTCTTCACTCATTGTCTAAATGGAGCTTTCTCTGATGCTAAAGCTTTGGTAGAGTAAGCTACGTCCTCCTTCAGTGTCAAATATTTGGCTTGAAGAATATTTTAAGTACCTGAAAATCAACTGCATTTGTTGGTAAACACTTTTTAGTAGAATCTCCACCTAAGTTTGGATTAGGGTTTGCCTTCCAAGTTGTGCCTGGGCCTGTTTTTTAAAAATATAATTCCGTTAGTCAGTTCTATGGGAAAATTTATCATTTTTTGTTCATTGGCTAGAGTGATTCATTTTGAGTATATGTAGATGAATTCTGAAAAATAAAAATTACAAATTTAACTTAGAAATTTGCGGTTTTATATTTAACATAAATATTTTCACAGAAAGTTTACATTAAAGATTTTAAATTACTGCAGTTAATTCTCAATATTTGTATATGTCACAAGGAAGCTTCTCATGTCCCAAGGCTTAGAGAGGGAGAGGGAAAGAGGATCATCAGTCATGGTGTCCAGGGAGAGGCTAACAGGCTGAGTAGTGAGAGGAAGAGCCTAGGGAAATGAACATGCAGTGTGTTTCTGCCCCTCACACAGACATGTGCAAGAGACCTGGGGGATGTGCATTTGAGATACAATGAGCAATGGGACATGAGGTCTAACACATGAAACCCTGTCTGGTTGGCAGGGATGATAAATGCCAATGGGTAACAATATTCTATGATTCAAGTCCTAATGATGAATTTGATAGTGATAAATAGAGTTAGTAAATTACACTAGTTTAGAGTCAGAGATTTCTTTTAGAAGGTTGAATTTGAGTTGGTCTTTAAAGATGAATCAGTTGCACAGGTTGGAGAGAGAATCTTTATGCACAAAGATGCAACTGCAGAAAAGAGGGCAAACATAAGTAGGTTAGACTAGAATAATTATACCCGTGAGCTTCAGAGCAAATGGCAGCTTATGGAACACTTTCACATGCAATAGCTCATATAATTCTTTAAGCAATGCTGTGAAACAGGCAGGGCAGTTGTTATTGCACAATTTACAGATGTGCAAACTGTGGTTCTGCAGAGCTGCCACAAACTCTAGGGTTGGATCTCAAACACAAGTGCTTGACATCTTTTTGCTTTCCGGTTTACTGCAATAGGCAAGTCATGGTGTGAGGTGTGCTATGGTAAGATTAGGTTAAATGGGAAGAGAGTTAGAGTCAGCAGAGTTGCTGACTATGCTCAAATTTCTGCAAAAATAAGAAGAAATGGTTTTTTTTTTTTTTTTTTTTAAAGAAAAGTCTGAATAATAAAATAAAATGATCCAAGAATTTATGGTGAGGACTAGTAAAAAAGTAAACTTCATTTAAGAATTATTTTTAAGCTAACCTAGGATGAAGATGCACAAGAAATATTTAAAAATGTAAGACAAACATGGCGAAAACAAAACCAACAAAAGAAAAATAAAAATAAGAACTGAAAGACTTATTAAGGCCTAGCCGAGAGTTCTATGTGATTTGTACTTCCCAGCCTTTACAGTCTCTGAGGATTGTGGCTTACCTGTTGTAATTCAGATATCTCCATTTATTATGAAGCAGAGCACCTATGTACAATTTACCAGGGACATATGTGGCCTTGATAACTATAAAGCATAAGGCCATCGTTCCAATATGTCAACAGAAATAGATCATTTAAGCAGAGTGGCATAGTTTTTTGAGGCCAATTTGTCCACCAACATTAGTTTGCCTATCTCAGAATAACATACAGAGGGGCAAGAGTTTGAAATGAATGAAAACATATTCAATCCATAATCAAATGAAAAAGTTTTGGGAATGGTGCCGGAAAGCCTTCCTAAATTAGACTTTCTTCAGCACCTAAATTTAGCCATCTGGCATTCTATTTTAAGAGTCATTCAGATTTTTGAAATGAAAGATTTGCCTTTTAATGAAGACATCCTAATTTCATTGTAAATATGGAACACGTTGTCCTTGACTTTGAATATGTTAAATTCCACGTGATGAAAGAGGTGACATCATTAGCCACATATTTCATAACCAGTGGTGAAAAAAGAAATTTTCAACTTAAAAGGCATTATTCTGTAAGTATCCGTAATGATTACAATAAAAGTTATTGATTAGAAAAATGCCCAACTTTGTTATCAAGGGCTAAATAATTTAAAAATGTGAGCAATATACTACAGGAAGTTTCTTAAATTCTTGCTTATTATGGAAAGAAGTCTGAAATTCTGTTAAAGGACATAGTATTCTTGTATTTTAATCCCATAATGATTATAAAGTATATTTTTAGCAGCATTCACTAATAATAAAAGAATATTACTGTTACACACATATATGTATATATGTATATACACATATATACGTATATATACACACACACACACACATATATACACATATATTTTGAGATGGCGTCTTGCCCTATCACTCAGGCTGGAGTGCGATGGCTCAATCTCAGCTCACTGCAGCCTCCACTTCCCCAGTTCAAATGATTCTCCTGCTTCAGCCTCTTGAGTAGCTGAGACTACAGGTGTGTGCCACCACACTAATTTTTGTATTTTTAGTAGAGATAGGATTTCACCATGTTGGCCATGTTGATCTCAAACTCCTGACCTCAAGTCATCCTCCTGCCTTGGCCTCCCAAAGTGCTGGGATTACAGGTGTGAGTCACTGTGTCCAGCCATATTACAAGTATTTTTAAAGCTGAGATATTTTCAATTCAGTTCCATGAATAGCTGTCATTAAAATTTCTTCAGGAATGTTGTTCTATGTCATAGAGCCCTCATTTGTTTAACAGATAGTATTATTAGGTTATCATATGTCAGATGTTGTTGTAGGTGTCGAGGCTATAATCATGAATACAAGAATGTAATATTTGTTCTAATGAAGCTAACTGTCTAGTGGGAATAATAGTGAAATAAAGCAGCAGTTAACAGAGTGCAGGGATGAGCTTCTTGGCATAACATGCCTGGAAGGTGAATCCGCAAGAATATATGCTTCAGATGTAATTATTTTTAAGCAAACTGCTATGAATTGCTCTGTTTTTTAATGTGAATTAGAGTTTTGTTGCATCAATCTTAAGGGTGTCTACTGTTTGCCAAACACCTTATTAAGTTCTTTACCTTCATTAATCCGTTTAATTCACACTAATGGCTGCTTGAGGTAGATGGCATTACTCACATTTTGAGAGACTAAAGCTCAGAGGGGTAAAACAGCTGTCCCCTGGCCACACTTTGGCAGTGATTTCACAGAGCCTGTGATCTTTACACTGTGTTCTATATGCTTCCCAAGTCACAATTTTACCACATTGTGGAATAAATGTGTTCTATTGACTTATCAAAATTCTAGATGACAAATTTCTTTGTAAAGATTATGTATAAAAACATTTTGACTTACTTTTAAAAAACCTTAAGCCAAGTGAGTTAGTTATTTATTGCTACATAATAAATTATCCCAAAACTTAGTGGCTTAAAACCTTAAATTTTTAGTGTCTACTTTAGTTTCGGAGGTCAGGAATATGTGAGCAGCTTAGTTCTGTGGTTCTGGGTCAGGGGTTCTCAAGTGGCTACAGTCAAGACGTCAGCTGGGGCTACTGTCTCATGTGAAGGCTCGACTGGGCTGGAGGTTGGAGGCTGTGGCTGTTGACTGGAGGCTTTAGCATCTCACTATGTGGGCCTCTGGAATTGCTGCTCAGGTCATGGCAGCTAGCTTCCCCCACCAGTCAATGATCAGAGAATGTGTAACTAGATGGAAGCTACAACGTCTTCTATCATCGAACCCAGACAAAACTGGGTCTGGGTCTGTCTTAGTCTGTTCTCATGCTGCTATGAAGAAATACCTGAGACTGGGTAATCTTTAAGGAGAACAGGTTTAAATGACTCATAGTACTGCATGGCTGGGGAGGCCTCAGGAAACTTGCAATCATGGTGGAAGGCACCTCTTCATAGGGCAGCAGGGAAGAGAATGAGTGCAGAGCAAAGGAGAAAAAATCTCTTATAAAACCATCGGATCTATGAGAACTCACTCACCATCACAAGAACAGCATGGGGGAACTGCCGCCATGATCTAATCACCTCCCACGAGGTCCCATCCCCAACTTGTGGAGATTACTTTTGGATTACCATTCAAGATGAGGTTTTGGATGGGGACACAAAGCCTAACCATATCAGAGTATAATCAGGATAGAGGAACAATACAGCAACTTTGACAGGGGAAGTTTAACATAAAGAATTACTAACCATTGAAAGGAGACTGGAATAATGAGGGATGGACTAGTAAGTATAACCTACTCTGAAGAATATGCAAATAGAAGAAACAAAAGACAACCATGACTTCTAGGGCTGAGAGAGCCTTCAAAGAAGAATCCCCTACCAGGGCTGAGAATCAGACTTCATTGAGCAGGTGTGACTATGAGTCATTGAATGTCAGCGAAGTCTCTACTGCATTGCACTTGTGGAACCTACTGGAAATATACACTCTGAAACTTTCTGGAAATCACCCAAGGTTCTAGGGAAAGCTGTTCATGAGGAGGTGTCTCACTGGAAACACAGAAGTCATCTACTCTTCAGGATCTCCTGATAAGCTGCTATACCCCAGGAGCTGAGAACAGTTGGAGTTGGATGCTAGAGAAGCTATCCTTATTGTAGGAGCTGGGCACTAGAGAAGTCCTGTATGGTTCAGGAGCTTACCAAGTGAATCCACTAGCACCAGGAAGTGAAAAACATTTCCTTTGGAAAAGTCTCTTCTGCACCCTCTGTTGAGAAAGCTTGACATAACAGCAGGTGGCGAAGAAGGAATATTTAAAGTGCTCATATCCATTTCCACAGAACCGGCAAAAAGGTGACTTTGGAGCTGAGAGGCAGTAAACTGATAACCAGCAGAGTAAGATACCATCACTTCAGTTATATTTCATTGGTTACTCAGATTATCTCTGGTACACTGAGGAAGAGTGGAACACAAGGATGCAAACACCAGCAGGCATTGATCATTGAAAGACTATCTTAGAGGCTGGCTACCATAGTCTACCCTCTAGCACACAATGACTCACATTCCTCCCACTTGCGAAATACTCGGGATTAGCTTTCTATCAGTACCATAATAAATTACCACAGATTCAGTGGCTTAAGACAAAACAAATTTATCTTACAGTTCTGTGGCTCAGATTTTGGGTGGGGACACAAGGCCTAACCGTATCAGGGTCTAATCAGGATAGAGGAACAATACAGCAACTTCAACAGAGAAAGTTTAACATAAAGAATGACTAACCATTGATAGGGGACTGGAGTAATGAGGGATGGACTAACAAGTATAATCTACTCTGAAGAATATAAGAATAGAAGAAACAGACAACTATGACTTCTAGGGCTGAGAGAGCATTCAAAGGGCTGAGAATCAGGCTTCATTGGAGAGCATGTGACTATAATTCACTGAATGTGAATCATAGCTTTGTGACATGGCTCTCACAAAGCTAAACTCGAAGTGTCAGCAGGGCTGTGTCCCCCTCTGAAGGATCTAGAAGAGAATCCCTTTGCTTGCTTGTGAAAGTTGTTTGCATAATTCCATTCCTTGTGGGCACAGGACTGATGTTGCCATGTCCTTGCTAGGAATTAGCAAAATGTTGTGACTATTTATCACAGAAAACAGAAATCACAAAAATACAGTTGAAATGAGTTCACCTCTGAGTTTTAAAAATAACTTAGTCAATTTATGTTCAATATTTTTACATGATTTATGATGGAGTTTTCATAATTACTCAATTAACGTGATACACCTGGCACAGAAAAGACATACTGTGATGTTAGGAATTGTAAACACACTATGAAATACAACTTTTATGAAAAATATTAATGAATGGTAGAAATTAGTTTCATTTGGGCAAAAATATTGGATAACTTCTAATTTATTGGCCTGTGAGTATTAAAAGTTTGATTCTTTCATATACTCTTTAGTTTTAGTTTATTGTAAAATACTTTTCTGCCAGAAATTGTTTGTATTTTATAAATTATTAACAAATTCATACCATTTCAAGCAACAAAATGTCTGTCATTGCAGTTTTTCACTTTCATATTCCCTTTCAAATGATTCCATCTAGGTCATAGTGACCATCACTTTTAGTTTGTTTTAAGAAGTACAGCACATAAGATTCAGTTGTGTGATGATTCTATGTGATGATGAATGATGGAATGATGAATGAATATGGGAAATTAATATGGAGGGAAAGCCACAGACCATTATGTAGAGATAATAAAAAGGAAAACCCAGTATGATCTTTAATCATTTTTAAACTATCATGTTGCATCTATATTTTCAATATCTTTCAAAACAACAGTTAACCTAAAGTATGAGTTATTATTATATTTGGGAAGAGTCAGAGTTTCTTTTGAGAATATTATAAAAACTTTGACCACTCTTTCCCCCAAAATGCACATATGTGCAAACATATGCATTTAATTTCAAGCAATTCATGTATCTCCTAAAGCCATAAGCAGAGTTTATGTATGTGCTTCAATATACCATGGACTTCAAGTTAAACATTATTAACTGAATATAAAGAGGGGGAATTGATAATAATACCAATATCTTACTGCTATTATTGATTAAAAGATAATGTTTTTCAATGCCAAGATGTGCTAGACTGCAACAAATTCTTTATAATAAACTTTAGTCCCAATATGGAGTAAATGATATTAAGCTGGACAATACATGGGCAAATATATATTTTATATTTCATTGAGTGTCTTCTTTTAGGTACATTCTTTCTATGCCACACCAAAACACTCCTCCTATCCCACCATATACACATATTTATTAATTATCCAGTTTACCAAATGTAGAAATTAGGCTGGACGGATTAAGTAAAACTTCTTTAGAGATTTTGTGTAATAATGGGGTCAAAGATTTCTATGATGTCAGTTTACTTTCCTCTGGGCACAACTTGTCTGATGACGAAAAAACGAAAAAGAATGAGATAAAAAGCAAAAAAGTTTCAGATTCACTAATAATAGTGTTGGCTTCTGCGTGAAAATTAGCTCTGGAAAGAAAGTGCAACATAAAGCAAGACAAGCCAGGGCAGAATTTTGCACATTCCAGTGAAAGTTTTCAGGCAATTCTATCCATGGATATACCCTTAAAGGATGTGACCCAGGTGAGACTTACCTGCTGAAGGCAACTAATCCACAATGAGCAAATTATCCTGCCCTGGAGGGCAAGCTATAATATTGGTCCCATGCTTCAGGAAGAGAAAATCATGTGTTCCTCGAAGAGAAGGAAACCAGGGGCTAGCAGAGGCTTGCCTAGAAATGGAATTGAAATATAAACTGAGAAGTTTCAGTTGATTTAGAATAGGAGGGTGTTCCAATGACCTTACAAAATGTTTCTGACAGGCAATAGATTCGAGTAAGAGAACAGCAGTGGCATCACACAAAAAGGAATTTAACAAATGTTGGCACTTTCATATCCCCTAGGGAGATGAGTGATGAAGACGAACTTCAAAAGTTGGAACTGGTTTGAGTCCAATATGGCTGGAATAGCTTAAAAAGTAAAGTATAACAGCCACCTAGTAGAAAATATTTCTTCTTCATTCCCCCAATAACTTTCTTCTTTTCACAAATGTGTGCATTTGCAGACATATATGTGTGCCCCCCACCTCCATTCACAAACTACATAAACTTAAGAAACTAAACAATGCTGATCGAAACTTCCTGGTTACTGAATCCAAAGGACAGGGTTCAGCACTTCTACGTAATAGGTGTATTCATGGATAACAAGAATATAAATAAACTGCCTTATAAGATGATTTAATATGTGTGTGAATATCATAAGTATATAAACAAGTGAGGCTGAAGGAGGTATGTTTGTACCTTGGAAATTTAAAATGCTGTTATGTAGTTATCTTCATCAGATTATCTGAGGGAAATTGTCAAATGAATAGAAATACCATTTTAGAATTTAGACATGGTCATTGAAATTCTTGTTTTTTTTTTTTTTTTTTTTAGTAAACCTCAAGGTATTGTTTAAAACCAGTGTGTCTATGTCAAATAGATGACAGATAGGGGATCATGTTGTAAGCATAACATTCCAGCTCTGTGTTGACACTATTGAGAATAAACCACAAATGGCTCAACAGGTAATGCTCATAATGGCTGACCTTTGTATCAACTTTTTACTTTCTGTTTACCTGGTATCACTATATAGTCTTCTAAATGATGACTAGCCTCTAACAGAGCAAGTTACAGAAGTCAGAGAAAGAAACAGTGCCATAATGTTAAATTGTTAATATGGAACCACTAATAAATATGCTTTGTACAGATTAAGTCTTCATTCCAAATAGGTCAATTATTTTCTTACTATTATCAAAGAGCTTATATTTTCTTTCTCTTTTTAGCTTTATTTATTTATTTATTTTTTATTTTTTGCATAAATCTATGAGGTACAAGTGTAATTTTGTTACATGCATAGATTTCATGGCGGTAAAGTCAAGGCTGTTAGGGTTTCCATCACCCAAATAATGTACATTCTTCCCCTAATCTTTTGTCATCCAACCTCCTTCTACTCCTTCACCCAGCTGATTGTTTCATAATAACCAAAGCTAGGCTAACTCAGGTGCAGACATAAATACACATATACATACAGATGTGTACACACAGCTGTTAAATAGGCATAGAATTTTCATATTTAATTTAATAAATGTTTAAATATTTAATTATTCATAAGGGCCAGAAGATATTACTTTGAAACTTCAAAACAGGGAAAAATATATTTATAATATGTCTCCACATTTAATTATGTGATTTTATCTGCTATGTTAGTTTAGTTTAAAATGTTCACACATAAATATTTTAATGCCCTTATATTCATCTTTTATGGAACCTTCCTGTTGTTTCTTAGTTTATCCACTAAAAATCTCCTTTAAAATGTTGTGGACTTCCTATATATCAAATTATGATCAGATGCGTTAGATTATTTGTCACAAACATAATTATAAGCGTCACAATTATGGTCAAAAACCTCTTCTAGACAGGTGCTTCCTTATGTTGGCTGTGAGCTGGGATGACATGCGATAATGCTCTTAAGATTCTTAGAAGCCTTTTGTCCAGACAAGAGCACCCATGAATCACTGACTTAGGTCATTCTGAGGTCTTTACAAGAGAACTTCCAGCTTCATCTTTGATTTAATATTGACCCCAAGGCCAAGTTTTATTGGCAGCCTTCTATTTGTTTCTTTCCTTGAAGTCATTTCTTCCCTTGACGGTCTTTTGCTAACTGAAGAGACTTTCTGAGCATTTCATCAAATTCTGATTTTAAAAAGGACCCTAAACGGTTCCTTCTTTAGCCTTATTTCTCTCTTACAATACCTTAAACACAGATAAAAGAAGACAAATAACACTTTTACCATCCCTTCTTGGAATCTTCTTATCCAAATGTTCAGATTTTAGGGTACCTTTCCTGTCTTCTTAGTTAATGTGGGCAGCAGTTTCACTAATTTTTCTGCCACTACATAACACAGGTTGCTGTTTTTCCAGCCTCCGAAGCAATTTTCTCACTACCTTTCCAGGCTCTCCTAAACAGCTTTCTGGTCTGTCTGCTCCCCACTCCTAAAGCCAATGGCACATATTTTAGGTTTTGTTATAGGAGCACATCACCTCTTTGCACCAACTTCTGCATCCATTGTTTATTGCTGTGTACAAAACATCCCAAAATTACTGGCTTAAAACCATAATTTGTTGTTGTTGTTGTTGTTGTTGTTGCTGCTGCTATTTTATAAGTGAAGAATTTGAAAGAGATTCAGCAGGAATAGCTTAGCTCTGCTCCACAGTGTCCAAAGTGCCAGGTAGGATGGCTGAGAAGGTTAGGCCCCTCTCCTCCATTGCTGTCACCTTGGACAGTTCAGCTGGGGGTGGAGGATTCAACATGGACTGACTCACTTTCTTATACCTTGATAGTCATCCTTTGCTGTGTTTTCACATGGCAGAAGGAGCGAAGGATCTCTCCGATGTCTCTTTTATAACAGCATTAATCCCATTCATGAGGACTCCGCACTCATGATCTAATCACTTCCCAGAGCCCCACCTCCTAATGCCGTCACACTGGCAGTCAGGATTTCAACATATGAAATCTGTGGGACGAACATAAACATTCAGTCCATTGCAGTGGTGATGGTTACACAACTCTGAATATACTAGAACCCACTGAAATGTACACTTTAAAAGAGTAAATTTTATGGCATATCAGTTATAGCTCAATAAACCTGTTATAAAAATTAATTCTAACTTCTTTATAAAACTGTCTTTTAAATGTACACTTTAAAAGAGTAAATTTTATGGCATATCAGTTATATCTCAATAAACCTATTATAAAAATTAATTCTAACTTCTTTATAATGCTGTCTTTTAATGTGGCTACTAGAAAACATGAAATTACATATGTGACCTACATTGTATTTCTTTTGGGGGTGCACTGTTCTAGACGATCAAAAGGCAAGCATTTTATGGAAGGGAGTGGTAGAATATTTCAATTCAGTGGTGAGAGTACAATGAGAAGGGAGAGCTGCTGTTTAAGAAGAATAATGTATTGGAAATATTAATGATACTGCATGGATGAAACAAAAGATTGTGTTTAGAAGTGGATTTGTAGGAGGTGACACTTATTTTGGGAACTGTTCTGATGAAAGGAAGTATCTTGAAATCTACAGAAAAAAAGCTGGACAGTGAGTATCAAATTTGTACGTGCTGCTTTTCTGTTTTACTGGATGTTACAGAAAATGTTTCTATTTAGAAGACATTTCTTCAGTTCATTATTTGATATGATTGAGAGAACAGTAGCTAGAGTATGTTGATAGGATTTCCTAATATTTTGGGGTCTCCAAAAACTTCAGAGTATACCCCAAAAATAAAATATTAAAAGAAAGCATTTGATGTAAAAGAGACCCTGCCATTAAAAAAAACCTTAGCATCTTATTTGGGTTGTGGTTCTAAGTGATTTTGGCTTTAATGTTGATCAAATTGTCTTCGTTTTTGGCCTATATATTATTTTATAAAATACATTAAAATAACTGAGAATACCAAGCTCCCAGAATGAAAACACGTAATTCTCAGAGAGATATCTTATTAATAGCAACACTTTATCATTTTTAGGTAACTGATACAGAAAAACATTTTTAAACACTTGCTATAATGAAGTTTTCTTCTTAAGTCAATGTATTGTTTGAAATCTCATTACCATCTTTAGGATCTAAAGATGAAATAAATTAACCAGTTGGCCGCTGTAGTGAATTCCCAGCTTCGGGTGGGGATAGGTGTTTTAAACTTAGCAGTGGAAAAAGGGAAATAAATATATATATTTTTCTACTTTTTTTTTCTGTTTTTTACTTTGAAACACTTTAACCACACGTCTTTTGGTCAATGGAGAATATGGAAATTTTAGGCAAGTTAATTTTTTTTAAAGTTTTTGCAAGTACATACAGAGTAGGTCTATATATTTACGGGGTAAATGAGATATTTTGATACAGGCACGCAATGTGTAATAATCATATTATGGCAAATGGAGTTTCCATTCCCTCAAGCATTTATCCTTCATGTTATAAATAATCCAATTATACTCTTTTAGTTATTTTTAAATGTAAAATTAAATTATTATTGATTCTCATTACCCTGTTATTCTATCAAATAGCAGGTGAATTTTGGGAAGCTGATTGAGCTGTTTTGGTTTCAAAGACCCTTGGCATTAAATAACCATCGATAAGCTATTTAGCTTGTCTTGTGTCTGTTTATCTTAAAAATAAGGTTAATAAGTGTTGTAATTATCCATGTCATTTAGTCAGGGATGTAATTTTTTGCCTTTTAAAAAAGTATTCAATAGAAAATGATCTGTGCCAATGTTAGAATTGTTTCATTAATTGCCTGCCATCTCACTTTTTCTTCCACCTCCAGTTAGCTTGACAGTAGCAAGCTCTTGATGAAGTGTCAGCATTTAAGGAAATGCACAAACCTTTGTACTTGTAATACTTTGCTCAAGTCTGGATTTGCCCACTGTGCAAAACAGTTCTCTAAACTATCTGAAAAAAAAAATTCCTTTAAAGAATTATAGATGATAGTCATTATTAAAGTTCAAGTCTATGTGACTTTTAAAAATAAAAATATATAATTTCCTCTCTGTTTGCTTGGTTTTGAAGCATTAGTAGCATTTGTATATATAAAAGAATATTTATCTATGATCATCAAAAATATGTCTGAAGGTGAAATTGAATGACAAAGTGAAATGAAATATTATATAGTATTCACGAATATGCGTCTCTTATAAAGCAATCTGCTTTAAGAAAGAGTATAAGAAAATATCACTATATTTATATAAGGCTCATGAAATAATTTTAAAGCTGTATGTTTCATAGTATATGAGTTGTTTTAAATAATAATAATCCAAAATACAGTATAAAGCAATATTACTAACTTGAATTTCCATTTGAACACAATGGTTCAATTCTTGAGTTAATCAGATAAATGAAAACCAATTTTATTGGCTATAATGGTGTTAATTGTTTATACTGGACAATTCATCGGGCATTTTAGTATATGTGATCTCATTTAATATATGTATATAGCCATTCCAATTGGCCCACTTTCATAATTTTCTCATCAATTGCTTATATTCTTACTTAGAACCATAAAGACATTTTTAGGATACAATGTATGACAAATGAAATGCTCCTGGTATATTGAGATCATTGTCATTTTAATCAATCAAGCAGGAAATATCTAAAGCTTCAACTTATGCTAAGCTGTTACAAAACTCCTTAGCCTTCCTGAATGAAAATTCATCAGACTCCTACAATCCCAGCCAAACCTAGTGCCCTCTATCAGAACCCATATTACAACTCATTCTGAGACCTACTGATGTCCTCTTCACCATGAATCACCTTCGGTCAAGGACCAAAATGCAAAGTGGACTCCTAGATCCATCCTAGCTCTGGGCCCTACGACTTCTTCTGAATGCTGAGGTATCAAGAAGTGCTATTGTGTTATGGTGAAGTGAAGTAAAGATTTTGTACAGGTCTTGACTGAAAGTTTCTCTTTTTTCTCCTTACAAATATTTTTCCAATGGAGAATCAGTAACTCTAGGCTCCGTGCTCTCCCAAATACATTAGGAAGACCACAGTATGTCATATTGAAAGAATGCTTCTTTGGGAATCAAGAAACAGGCCATAGTTTTCAATTTTATTATTATGGCATGTTTTTATATATCTGGTTTTACATGTTTTGTTCATCTGTTTTATGTTTCTGCTATTTTCTTGTATGTCCTGTTCCCTATAGAAAAGTTTGCTACACAGAACAGCAGCAGATACAAAAATATCAAATGAGTATATTTTGAGTTTCAAAACATAGATCCAGCCATAAGATGAAAAGAATTGGAAAAGTGGTCTTTATTTTTTCTGACTGATTAAAGGTCTCCCAGGAAGGAAAAAGGAGAGAAAATCCAAGGAGAAAGAGAACTTAAAAGCCCAGTATATTAGTCCGTTTTCACACTGCTATAAAGACATACCCGAGATTGCATAATTTATAAAGAAAACAGGTTTAAGTGACTCACAGTTCCACATAGCTGGGGAGCCCTCAGGAAACTTACAATCATGATGGAAGGCAAAGGGGAAGCAAGCCTTCTCACATGGTGGCAGGAGAGAGAGTGAACAAGAGGGGAACTACCAAACACTTATAAAACTATCAAATCTCATGAGAACTCATTTACTATCAGAATAGCTTGGGGGAAACCACCCCCATGATCTAATTACCTTCGACTGGATCCCTCCCTTGATACGTGGGGATTATGGAGATTACAATTAGAGATGAGATTTGGGTGGGGACACAGAGCCAAACCATATCACCCAGTTTTTGTGCCCATTCTTCTCGGCTTGGCCAACTTCACGATGGGCAGAGTAGTAGATAACAGAATCCCATGACAGGATTTGAAGATCTGAGAACAGAAACAATCTTTTTACCCTTATTGAATAGAGACCAGGCTATCCAAAAGAACCTAGAGGGAAACAGAAATGTGTTCAGTACGTATTAAGTAGAGGGGTCTGAAATAATCTCCTGGAGTTTCCATGAGCCTCTAGAGTTGGGTCAGAGAAGAGTAAAATTAGCACCGTCATCCAGGAGAATAGCACAGAGGTAGGAGAAGATTTTAGACATTCCAAAAATGCTCACAGGCACTTAGTGGTGTGGAATTTAACTAAGCAGTCTAGGGCCTCAGCAAACCTCACAGAATGAGGATGAAAGTGTACTCTGCTCCAAGGAAATTGGAGACCTTAGTGTATGCCTGCACTAATGTATCAATATTCCACGAATTCTTGTTAAAGCTTTGACTGTGTGTGATTTTTTGGACTTCAGTCTGATTTTTTTCTCTCATGAGAGGTTGCCTCTTTTAATCAATATCTCCTGGGAACATTTACCCAAATACCAGAAAGCTACTTCCATCTTCTTCCTTGCTAAAGGAAGCCTGATTCTGCTCAGGCCTCAGGTGACCACACATTTCAGGGAAAGTGGGACTCTTATCAACTCCAGCAGGTCCATATCAACATAGTGGTTCTCAAACTGTGGTTCCTTAGATTTGCATCATCAGCTTCTCATGATGTAAACCTATGAACATCATTGCAGACCCACTAAATTGGTAACCCAAGGGATAGGGCCCACAATCTGTGTTTTAGTAAACCCTCCAGGCTACTGTGATGCATTCTCCAGGTTTGAGAACCACTGGTTACGGATAATCATGGCAACTCCATTCTCCCAGTAGATGGTTGGTTTAAGATGGGTCAATGGTACAATTCCAGCCAATAAAATCCAAAGTTAATATGGAAGGGCTTTTCTGAAAGTTTCTTCACTCTTAAAACGAGAACCATGGAAGGAATGAGCCCTGCTATCCCTTTCTGAAATTTGAAATTATTGTTTGACCATGTGAGTTTCTGCAGCAATTTGTCTGACAATGAGGAGGCAAGTCTGCGGGTGAAGATGAGCACAATGAGGATGAAAGAGTAGGTGGATAGAAAGCACTTTGCTCTTGTTTGACACTGCCCAGCTCCCAGCCCCACCAATTTCTGGAACCTCCCTGTCTCTGGATGTCTCGTTGTATGAGATTAAACATTTTCCTTATTTTCTTGTTTGATCTGGCTGAGTCAGGTTTTCTGTTAATTGCAGTCCAAAGCATAACTGTTACACGTGGTCAGAGAGAAGACCTATTATTATCATTTAGTCTTCAGTGTGATTTTGGGTCAATTATTATCTCTTCCAAGGGCGTTTGTATGTTAGGTCCTCTATTAGTGAATGAAATACATTATCTGCTCAGCTATAGGAAATAGAAGCATCAGACTAGAAACAGGGGAATTCCATGGCAGTGATTATAGGTGCACGTGTGTCTGTGTGAGTGTGAGGAAGGGATGATTCGTAGACGGTCATTAAGGCAGGTCTAGAAGTACTCTCTAGTGCTAAGCATTTTCAAAGATGAATTCTATATCCAGGGCTCAAGAAGAAGTTTATATTCTTAACACACAAAATTGCTTATTTCATTCAGAAAATAAAAAATAATTCCAGTTGTTAAAAAATGATTTTCCCTTTTGTTTTGGCAGGAAGAGTGCAGACAAAAAGCATATCGGAGATTCGCACCCTCACCTTCCTGGAAGAA
This sequence comes from Papio anubis, assembly GCF_008728515.1. NCBI lineage: Eukaryota > Metazoa > Chordata > Mammalia > Primates > Cercopithecidae > Papio > Papio anubis. The sequence continues at coordinate 53,820 of NW_022164370.1, forward strand.
AGCATTTTCAGAAACATCTTCATATATCAGGGGAATTAAACTGGGTGTCCCATTATATTAATCCAAGGCAGACTGAAAGGGACCACCCACCGATGAGGAGATAAACACGACCGCCCCACAGGAGTGAGGGTGGATGAACAAGACACGACTGGTGGCAGTTGGTGTGTTTCCCTCAGCCTCAGGCTGGGGAGGAGTGAAAATGCTTGGAAATGCTTGACTCCCAGAGAAGTCGGTGACAGCACAACATAATTTATAAAATAATGAGGCATAGGTTTTGACTAGTATTTTTGGATATATAAGTCCGTCAGCTGTCAAAAAAGGAATTTTTTTTCTCATTAGTTTCACTAAAGAACAACCTAATTTTCTTTTTATTTTTTTTTTGACGGAGTTTTGCTCTTGTCACCCAGGCTGGAGTGCAATGGTGTGATCTTGGCTCACCACGACCTCCGCCTCCCGGGTTCAAGTGATTCTCCTGCCTCAGCCTCCTGAGTAGCTGGGATTACAGGCATGCTCCACCACACCTGGCTATTTTTTTTTTTTTTTTTAAGTAGAGACGGGGTTTCTCCATGTTGGTCAGGCTGGTCTCAAACTCCCAACCTCAGGTGATCCTCCCACCTCGGCCTCCCAAAGTCTGGAATTACAGGTGTGAGCCACCACGCCGGGCCAAACAACCTAATTTTCTAAGAAGTGAACAGGTACCAGTATAGCCAGAAGGTGCACCAGTGGTATTCACACTATGTGTTAGGCAGAGTTGCTTCTATCTTCTGAGTAGTCCAACGAGATACAGCAATATCATCCAAAGAAATGTGTTGACCTGCAGTTCCCTGTAGGCATAATTGTCAATAGTCGACACACTTTTAGAGAACTTATTTTGTGAGCATGTCATCCCTTTCTCTAGCTTCAGTCTAATCCATGGGTAATTTTGAGTGATCCAAACTGTCCAGGACTAATTCAGGAGTATATTTATATATATTACATATATTATATATATATATTTATATATATAAAGGACCACTTTTTAAAAAAGTGTATTCTGGAAATGCTCACACACTGTTGGTGGGCATGTCAATTAGTACAACTTCTATGGAAAACAAGACAGAGATTTCTTAAAGAAGTAAAAGTTCACGACCATCATTTGATCCAAAAATCCCACGACTGGGTATCTACCCAAAGAAAAATAAGTCATCTAAAAAAGATACCTGTACCTATATGTCTATCACAGCACTACTCACAATTGCAAAGATATTGAATCCACCCAAGTGTCCATCAATAGATGACTGAATAAAGAAAATGTGATACACGCACACACACACACACACACACCCCCCCCCATATACCATGGAATACTACTCATCCATAAAAAATAAAATCATGTCTTTTGCAGCAACATGGATGGAATTAGAGGCCATTATCTTAGGTGAAGTCACTCAAAACTAGAAAGTCAAAAACCACCTGTTCTCACTTATAAGCAGAAGCTACATAATGTGTACATGTGGACAATGAGAGTGGAATAATAGACACTGAAGACTTAGAAAGACGGAAGGGTGAGATGGAGACAAGAGACGAGAAATTACTTAACGGGTCCAATGACACTATTTGGATGGTAGCTATGCTAAAAGCACAGATTTCATTGCAACACAATATATCCATGTAACAAAACGGATTTATACCCTCTAAAATCTATGAAAAGAAAAAATAAACTTAATAAAGAAGTGTCTTCCTTGAAGGAACTTGCAGATGACCTCAAATAAAAACCTGTTTCTTTATGAATGCTTTTATTAGGTCAATGCAAAAGTTATTGTGGTTTTGGTCATTACTTTTAATGGCAAAAACTGCAATTTATTTTGTGGGAACCTAATATTATATACAATATTGGGGGTCTCTCTTTGCCATTTGCACTGATGCAATTGTATCCCATCCAGAGGAACAGAGCAGCATGACAAGGGATTTGCAAAACTAGGGGAGAGACTTTCTGGAGTTCCTGGAGCTTTTAACATACCCCAAGTTTTGTTTAAAAAAACTTTAAGACTAACGGAGATGTAGTATAGAATAGCATATAAAATATGCCTGAATTTTAAAAATAAAATATGATACTTCAAAGATGTATCTTGGTCTCAGAAGGCTGGAGTGCTTTTATATCTGGAAAGAAGACCTCATTCTTCTCTTCCATCAGGAGCAGGAAACATGGAAACTGTTGCTTTGGAGAACTGCAATCCGTTAACTCGGCACTGCCACTGTGGGCCTGGATGGATTATCCCTACGGGCAGTTATGTACCCAGGACTCACTTCTAACTGAAAGTTATTTGCTCACAATAAACGTTTGGTCTTTACATTTTTTCAATTCTTTAATTTGTTGCTCCGCTTAAAAAAAACATTATATGGATTTCTCTACACTATTTTCTGTAATTGTCTTCCCCATAACTGTCCTCAGATCTATGCCGATGTGCTCCATAACCATCATCAATGTCCTCCAACTACCCACCACTTAAATTAGCTTATTTTTTTCACGTTTGAAAGCAAATTCTTTACTTGGTCATGGAGGCTTGCGACGTGCTAGGTCCTGTGCTATGTGCTTGACGTTCTGTATCTCACTGAATAGTCATAACCAATCTGTGAAGCAGATACTAGAAAATGTGTTTCAGAAAACACAGCTAGTGAGTAGTAGATGAATAGTCTGAGCCCAAGTTTTTCCAAACCTGATGTCTGTGCCTGGTGATGTCAGCTGGGATTAGGGGAGCAGAAGGGAAGTGTCATTGAAAGGAAAAAGAATTGGTTTATTTACTGTGGTGAAGATAAAGAAACACATCAAATTGATTGACATCCGATAAATTCAACAAACTAATTTAATGTATCACGTTTAACAAGATGACTGAAGTGCCATGTGAAGTTGACTGATTTTTGCCATGAAAATAGAACTAAAAGGTGGTTGTATATGAAGTGCAAATGTCAAGGGGCAGTTACAGTGGGGCTCTTTGGTTCCGTGTGAAATTCCATTCCATTTGAGTTCTCGGCAACTTCAGAATAAGTGACTTGAGCTAAGTTAACTGGATACTATGTTAGAGGAAACCCAAATAATAGGAATATCAGAATATTTAAGCAACAGACAGTTTAAGGCTTCCATTGCACAGTAATAGTAATGACAAGGTGACATGTGGACAATGTGGACATTTCCTAAGCAATTTTGGAAGAAAAACTATTGCTCTTGACATTTCTCCTTCTTCTCCTTCTTCCCCTTCCTCCTCCTCCTCATCGTCGTCCTCTTCTTCTTCTTCTTCCACCTCCTCCTCCTCCTCCTCTTCTTCTGCTCCTGCTTCCTCATCTTCTTCTTCTTCCCCTTCTCCTTTTTCCTCTTCCTCTTCTTCTTCTTCCTCTTCTTCCTCCCCTTCCTCCTCCTCCCCTTCCCCCTTCTCCTCCTCCCCTCCTTCTCCTCCCCTTCTCCTCCTCCTCCCCTTCCTCCTCCTACTTCTTCTTTTTCTTCTTCTTCTTCTTCCTCTTCCTCTTTTTTTTTTAAGACAGAGTTTTGTTCTTGTTACCCAGGCTGGAGTCCAGTGGTGCAATCTTGGCTCACCACAACCTCCACCTCCTGGGTTAAGCGATTCTCCTGACTCAGCCTCCAGAGTAACTGGGATTACAGGCATGCGCTGCCATGCCCAGCTAATTTTGTATTTTTAGTAGAGACAGAGTTTCTTTATGTTGGCCAGGCTAGTCTGGAACTCCTGACCTCAGGTGATCCACCCGCCTTGGCCTCCCAAGACATTTATTCTTTAATATTCTAAGTGTTTTGTATAAATTCATATATTAGGTCTAAATGACAAGATCTTCTAGTGATATGCACTAATAATGTTGGTCCCAATGTTGTCAAATCTAAACTGAATGTGATATTTCTTAAGGCTTTAATGGGCACTATGCACTGTAAGGGATACTAAAAGCACAAGGCATCATCTCAACTTCTCTACATTAAGCACGTTAGTTAGGGGTACACACAGTGGTGCATGCATATGTCTGTGTGTGTACCCAGAAGAGTATTCCCAGCTTAGGGAAGTTCGAGGTGGCATTCCCAGAGCTTCCACTGCTAAGTGGAAGAAGCTGCAGTCTGTTTACATCTATGAGATTTTCACAGGTAAGATGTCATAGTTAGAGAATTAGCTATATAAATGTGTTAAATTGTATACTATGGTCACCAAATTAATGGAAAATAATCCACTATCATGGAGAGTTCTATAGAGATGAAAACTGAAGTGGACTTCATAGGATAGACAAACTTCCAATGTTATTCCAAATAGTAATAATCATAATAGTAATAATAATAAGAGTAAAGTAGCTAACTTTGTTTTGACACCTGTTATGTGCCAGGGACTATCCTAAGTACTTTATCTGTACTAACGCATTTACAAAAATCCTCTGATGTGCAAGACAGAGTTTTAGTAATTTGTCTACAGTTGCAGAGATAACACCAACCCATCCTGTGAATCATATCTACTCAGATCTGATTCTTTTTTTGTTGCATGAAAATTCCGCGAACCTGTATAATTGTTTTTAATCTAAAAATAAACCATATATGTAGATATTTTTCACAGTTAGATAAGGGAACTATACAAAAATTCCTTTTGGTTCGCTCTGCTTGGGAAAAGTTTTTTTTTTTTAAGGGTGAAAAACTTTGAGATTGAAAATATTTGATTCATAGACTACCTTAAATACCCTGTACCAAAATATTTCAGGATTACTTGTAGTGCATTTTAGAAAGAAAAATAATACTACAAATATGACCACTTCTCCTCTTTCCACAAGTTCTCCTAACACTGCTAATCTTCCTGTAATTTCTACACTAGAGAAATACAAATACATCCACAGTGAATTTCCTCTGGGGTTTCTCACTCTCTTCACTTCCCCCATCCAAGGTCAAGAGACTAATTCTGACTCTCACTCCTTTATCTGACCCCAGCGATAAAGTAAACAATGGAAAAAGTTTTTAAATATATGAAATCCTGTTCCTGTAACAGAGGGCTTCTTTCCGAAAAAGGGCAGATTCTTTTACTCTGAAGTTTGTAATGAAAAAGGACGAATTTTACAGTAGTATCATCTTGACTAACAGGCAATAAGCCTAATGGAATCAGTCATTACAGTTTGGAAAAGGAGCCCTGAGTAAAGTATAAAGTATCACCAGATGCTATGCAATTTACTCTGCGTCTATTTAGACTTGATGTATAGACTCACGTCAATGACTATGAGTCTTTAGCAGCTTACAACCTCCCATTGAGGGAAGGGTAATGTTGATTCTGGAAATGGGGGCTCGTTCTGGTTAAGCAACTATTGAATTAGTCTTTGGTGACATATGTTAATGCAAAATAGCTCTCAGTAGACATTTTAATGAATGTGTAGGACAAGGTGTAAGTTTACTGCAAAAGTTTCTCTTTATCAGGGATTTTGTCGAGCAGTGGAAACACGTTTTGCTGCGTCCTCTTTTATCCTGATAGAAACACACTAAGCAAAATGAGGACAATTAATGAGAACCCTGGGTGTGCAAGAACCTTTCTCTCAGAAATTAGAAAACATTTATGAAACCTAGTGAAATAGAACGCTCCAAGGAGAACAAAGTCAAAGAATTTTACAAATTGAAAATGCGAATGTATCAGCATCATTGAATAGATTACAGTTCATATATTCTGTTAAAAAGAAATCATTGGTTATGAAAATATTCAAACAACTGGTCAATACGCAACGATCGAACCATTTGTGGGTTAAATTCTTGAATTAATCAGAGAAATGAAAACTGATTTTATTGGCTGTAATGATGTTAATTGTTTCTATTGGGATATTCATACGGCATTTCAGTACATGTGATCTCATTTAATACGTGTATACAGCCATTCCACTTGGCCCACTTTCATAATTTTCTAATCAATTGCTTATATCCCTACTTAGAACCGTAAAGATATTTTTAGGATACTACGTATGACAAATGCAATGCTCTTGGTATATTGAGATCATTGTCATTTCAATCAATCAAGCAGGAAAAATCGAAAACTTCAACTTATGCTAAGTTGTTGGTTATTTTGTATCGTAAGCTAGTCTCCTATTTGATTAATTTAACTTTCGTATTGTTTATTTTTTGCCTTTTTTATAGGTTTTGGCATGAAACAGACAGCTTTTCTAAAAAAGAACAGGCAGCCTTCAGTGTACAGAGCTGTCCCCATACATTCCATTTGTAAATCAGTGAGTAGTTTGGGACCAGGAAAGCACTCTCTCAGGGAGGCAATGCAGGTAAACAGCAGGCGACACTCCAGTGTGGCCCACAGCAATTTTACCTTGTACATAATGTGCTGGAATAGACATAGAAATTTAGTAGTCCCGAGTTTCATGAAAATCACTACTTTGGATCTGATTTCAGCCGCGCATACCTCCAATCTCAAGTCCTCATTTCTTTTGAGTCTTTGCCGAGTGTTTGTGCATCTAAACCCCAGAATCACTCGAACCTTCACTCTGAAAAGAGCTGGAGATTTGGTTGGAAGAGGAGTCTGAATAGTTTTGAAGAGTGAGAAACTAAAGTTGGGGAAAGGGCTAAATGGGTGACCAGTCGCTCTAATGCAAAAAGACAAGGAGGCGGCCATTGTTCAGTGCCTGGTCAAACTATAACACAGCCTGAGCAAATGGACTTATTAAAATATCCCTCTTGTATTTTGAACCAAATAAAAACAGTTACACCAGTCCTACAGTAAAAAACCTGACATATATAGAAAGCCCCATTTGCTCAAGCTCCTGGCCCTTCCTTCCTTTGTCAACTTCCATAAACCCACTGGGGAACCTGAAGGCCTCTTTGGCCATGAGGCCAGGGTTGATTGGAGGTGACTCTTCTTGTGTCACTGTAATGTGAGATTGCAAAGCAAGCAAACAACAACATGTGTTTACTCTAAAATTTGGTATTTTGTTCATCATGGGTGTCTTACTTTAATTATTATTTTAAAAATATATTGCATTTACATAGTTCCTAACTGGATTACTGAGTATTTTTCATAATAAATTGCATGCCCCTAGCAAGTGCCTCACTTACACCCTCTGAACCCTGGCCCTGCCACCATCCGTCCCAATTCAGAGATAGTCTGCTTTTGGAAATGTCTGAGATCTTCAGTATCAATCCAATTTTTAAAAATAAGGTGGAGGGAGAGGAGAAAAGGAGGGAGAGAAGGAGCAGGAGGAGAAGTGGTGGAAATTTTCAAGGGTTGTATTAGCATAAAACTCATTGAAACTAATTTACACTCCCACCAATAGTGTGAAAGCATTCCTATTTCTCCACATCCTCTCCAGCATCCGTTGTTTCCTGACTTTTTAATGATTGCCATTCTAACTGGCATGAGGTGGTATCTCACTGTGGTTTTCATTTGTATTTCTCAATCCCATTACTGGGTATATACCCAAAGGATTATAAATCATTCTACTATAAAGACACATGCACCCGTATGTTTATTGCAGCACTGTTCACAATAGAAAAGTATTGGAACCAATCCAAATGCCCATCAATAATAGACTGGATAAAGAAAATGTGACACTTATACACCATACTATGCAGCCATAAAAAAGGATGAGTTCATGTCCTTTGCAGGGACTTGGATGAAACTGGAAGCCATCATTCTCAACAAAGTAACACAAACAGAGAAAGCCAAATACCACATGTTCTCACTCATACGTGGGAGTTGAACAATGAGAACACACGGACACAGGGAGGGGAACATCACACACCCGGGCATGTTGGGAGGCAAGGGGCTAGGGGAGGGATAGCATTAGGAGAAATACCTAATGTAAATGATGAGTTGATGAGTGCAGCAAACCACTGTGGCACGTGTATACCCATGTAACAAACCTGCACGTTGTGCGCATGTACCCCAGTACTTAAAGTAAAACAAACAAACAAGAAAATCCAAAAAACTCGCGGAAAGCAAGTAGAGCCTTCATGCAGGGAACTCAGAGATGTAACCGTATCCTCCAAAGAGCATTGGCAACACAGGATTTAAATCAGTGTTTCTAAGGTGTCTTGAATGCAATGCATTTCTAAAACAAAATTATACTCCAAGGAAAGGTGGCACACGTGCCCTATAGAATTAGACATGACTAAAAACCTTGGTGATGCTTTTCGACTGTGACCCGGAAACGTCAGTCCCGCAGCATAAGCTCTGTATAACTCTTGATGAGAAATCAGAGCAAGTAGATGTTACCTATATTCAACTGTGCCTGTACAGATTAGGCCATAGAGACAACCAAGAATAAAGATTTAAAAGTTATGCTTCTCATAATCAGCAAAAGGTACTTATTAAGTTTAAATTGTGCAATGCAAGGTTTTAAGTGTTTTAACAAGTAAGTGGTATCCAGTTTCTCCTGGTGAGCCCCAAATCAGAGAGACAGGCACCTAGCTGACAAAAATATAACATCGCAATGATTGGCCTAAAAACAAACAAACCAACAAAAAGCCTAATGAACGTGAAGTTAAACAAACAAAAATCATGTATATGACATACACATAGTGACCACTGCAAGTATGGAATTTTTGGGAAAGAGTTCAGTTTTCAAATTTCATGTCTCATTGCCTCTGTAGTTACCTCTGTAGACCAATCCAACACACCAATGTATTTAAAAAGTAACATCATATTGGCAAGGCCAGCATTACCTACCTGGTGTATTTTGAGGTGTTATAAGAAGGATACTCTTCCTCTCAAAGTAACTGTTCCTACATTCTTCTCTAAAATGGCCAATATGGCAATGCTTTAACGTCAGGGCTATTGGAAGGATAAAATTTATGCCTAACTGTGTTAGGCAGTCACTACTCACCAAACATCTTGTGCTGGCAGTCAAATGCTTCCATGTCTAAGAAGATCATAAACCTACTTAGCTTTGGAGAGAAATGAGCTGCCAAAAACATTGAGCCTGGATAAAACAACCTTTAAAATTATTATTATTTTAACTTTTAATTTATTTTTAGAGATGGGGTCTCGCTCTGTCTCCCAGGCTGCAGTGCAGTGGCACAATCTCAGCACTGCAGCCTTGAATTCCCGAGTGCAAGTGATCCCCTCACCTCTGTCTCCTGAGTAGCTGGGACTGCAGGTGCATGCCACCATGCCCAGCTCATCTTCTGCTTTATTTTGTTATAGACATGAGGTCTCACCATTTTGCCCAGGCTGGTCTTGAGCTCCTAGGTTCAAGTGATCCCCTTTCCTCAGCCTCCCAAAGTTTTGGGATTACAGTCATGAACCAGTGGTGCCTGGCCCAAATAACCTTTGATGAAACTGAAAACAACTCTTGTGTCTTCAAAATCCCATAAGCTGGAAGTACGCAGAAAAAGCTGATCAGCCTTCAGAGAGGGCATGTTCTTCAGTGCTCACTTTGTATGCAGCCAAGTTGAAATGGATGAGAAGGGAGCTCCCATACAGTGGATCCTGGGAAGCAGTAAGGAACGCAACTGAGGCACTTTTTGAACCATCAGAGCAGGAGACCTTACAATGTTCTTCCAGCAGCATCTGAGAATTGCCACGAGCTGTGACCGTGGACTGCAGCTGCCTTCTATCTTCTGCTTTTCCCTTTTCTAAATGGGAATGTCCATTGTGGTTTTCCTGGCATCATTTCTCCACATGATTTCAAGTGCGAGAGTTTGGGGAATGCATGTTTGTTTTAGTTCATACATTTCCAGATCAAGAAGGGTCATGTCTAGGTTTGATGAAGACACCATTGAGCAATGTCTAGATTTTGAACTGGGTGCTGTGAATGGTCGGGATTGGGGGTTATCTCTTTCAGGGAAGTGATGGGCATGTTATGCATAGGAAGAAAGGACCAAAGGGTAGTCAAAGGAGCTGAGATAGTGACCAGCCACTTGCGGCCCCCATTTCCCACTGCCCTTGTCATCAGGATGAGGCATGTGTCTGGGCCTGGCCAATGGACTGGGAAGGCAAGGAAGACTTTGGAGGCAGTTAAGAGCTGCTGTGACTCCTCCATCTCTCCTGTTCTCTGTGTCACTGACCTTCGAAACTCCAGATCACGGAGTTACCAGGTGCGTGCTGTTACATGCAAAATAAATGATTCTTCAAAATTCTTTAACAAGAACACACTTTCTTTTTTCAAAAGTAGAGATGAGGTTTAAAAGACAAATACTTCAAGCTGGGAGTGGTGGCTCACGCCTGTAATCCCAGCACTTTGGGAGGCAGAGGCGGGTGGATCACCTGAGGTCAGGAGTTCGAGACTAGCCTGACTAACATGGTGAAACCTCATCTCTACTATAAATACAAAAATTAGCCAGGCGTGGTGGCAAGCGCCTGTAGTTCTAGCTGCTCAGGAGACTGAGGCAGGAGAATTGCTTGAACCTGGGAGGCAGAGTTGCAGTGAACCAAGATGGCGCCATCACACTCCAGTCCAGCCTGGGCGACAGAATGAGACTCCATTTCCAAAAATAAAGATAAATACTTCAGTGAGAGGGACCACATAGGCCTAAATTCAAATTGTTCTAATACTGACAAAGATAGATTGTTTTATGATTTCATGTTTTGTTCTTGAAAGGGCAGTGGATATTTGAAAATGAGAAGGAAAAATGAATAGAGGAAAAACTAGAGAAGGGAAAAAAAAAAAGGGAAAATGAACGAGTTGATGGGGCATTAGTACACATTTTGCCTTTTTAACTTGGCTTTGGACTGGCCCAGATTTGGGGTTGAGGGACAAAAAGCCATAAATGGACTTTGTATAATGAGAAAGAACAGCTGTAGTAGAAATAAATGTCCTACATCTAAATAGGGTTATTTTCAAGTAAAATAGTTTCATAAATCGCATATTTTAGTGAAGATCAGAATGTTTGCTCGACTGATTCTATCAAACTATATCAAGAACATAGAGGAAGTTTCCAACATTTTATAGGAAAAAATAAATAAGCATTACTGAAAAATTAAAATGATTTAGATGTACGTAGGTAAGCAAATAATGAACTCTTAGAGAGGAGTGTTTTGGTTTTCACAGATCTGTAAAAACAGACTTGACAAATGTATAACTTTTGATTTACTTAGGATACATGAAGTTATTTTGGCATTGTACATAATAAAAGTTTTAGTTGTATAAAATTGAATATAGTAAAATGCTGAGATATTTCACCAGGATTAAGCTAATCCTTCTCTAACAACAGAAAAAAATGGTTGCCAATAAACTCTATTTTTAACAGCCACTTGAGAGAAACAAGATGAGACTTATGAAAATCCCTTTCAAGAAGTTTTCCAGTACAGTAACAGTTTACACCCAACACATACATAAATACATTTCAAAAACTTGGCTTCTGCCAAGTTACAAAGTCTGACTTGTTAGAGTTACATCATGTTTTTAAAGTATGTTTGAAATGAAGCTTGTCATATATCAGACTTCAGTGAATCTAGAAGGATTGTCCTTTTCTTAAGAAACTCAATGGGCTGCATTCCCTTCGAGTTTTTTAGAGAATCATTTTAGTATCACAGTGGCACACATGGAATGAAAAGCAACAATGTGTGCTGCATTTTTTAGAATATATTGTTCTTACTCATTCCAATGTACAGTGCAATTGAACTAACTTCCCCCAGCCTTTGTAATATTGGAATCAGTATGCAGAGATACAAACCACTATAGAGAAAACACTTTATGAATGTAAACCCTTCAATATGGACCTTTTGCATTATAGTATCAAGGCTAGGTCACGAACCAGCATGGCCACAGTAACAGAATTCAAACCTGGCTTCCAAAATTTGTTTACAGAAAAGAAGATTTAATGAACGGTATGGGTAAAGGACCAGACACTAGACAACCCTGAAAGAGCTGGCCCAATAGTAAGACTTATTTTGAAAACCAAGAGACCTATCTAGAAGCAGGTTAAAGTTACAATCTATGCATATTTGCTTTGCTAACACGTATGTAATTTACAAAATGGGCTCCGGATCCAGAATGCCTGGGATCAAATCCCATCCCACCAGTCTTCAATTGTGTGATCTTAGGGTATGTTTCCAACCCACTATGAGCCCATTTCTTGATATTTTTGTAATCTTCTCAACATTCCCTTCCTAGAAATGACCTCTAACTAATTATATTCTAGGTGTGAGTTTTCAATTATTGCTTATCATTCCAATTAAAGTGAAACAGACGTGGGTTCTGTCTGTTGACCTCTCCACCATATTATCACTGTCTTTCCCAGTTCCTGGAATTTTGTTGGCCCTCAGTAGAAGACTGTAAAATAAATGGATGAGTGAATGAAGAAATGAGATTTTTAGTTATACCCACTTTCCAGTAGGAATATATCTGACATCAAAGTGGTCTTATAGGCTATGACCTTGGGCTGCCAAAGGCAGTTTTTCCAAAACGAAATATTTTTGAAATTAAATTATATCTTTTCCTTGCTGAAAACGTTGCCCTGTTTGAGTGGGCATTGCTAAGATTTTTTTTTTTTTTTTTTTTTTTTTGAGACGGAGTCTGGCTCTGTCGCCCAGGCTGGAGTGCAGTGGCCGGATCTCAGCTCACTGCAAGCTCCGCCTCCCGGGTTTACGCCATTCTCCTGCCTCAGCCTCCTGAGTAGCTGGGACTACAGGTGCCCGCCACGTCGCCTGGCTAGTTTTTTGTATATTTTTTTTTAGTAGAGACGGGGTTTCACTGTGTTAGCCAGGATGGTCTCGATCTCCTGACCTCGTGATCCGCCCATCTCGGCCTCCCAAAGTGCTGGGATTACAGGCTTTTTTTTTTTTTTTTTTTTAAATTTAAAGATGGTATCTTGCTATGTTGACCAGGCTGGACTTGAACTCCTGAGCTCAAGTGATCTTCCCACTTCAGTCTGGAGGGACTGCAGCTGGGACAACAGCTACACCTGGATTGCTAAGGTCTGCTTTTATGATTCCTTTTTTTTTTTTTTTTTTTGCTTCAGGAGTGAGTAACACCTTTCCGTCCACACATTCTTTCTATCGGCATGTTAATATATATCATCCTCTTACTATCCAATCTTACTGGCTTAGGGTTAATTTTATCTTTTTAAGGTAACTTTGTTAATTTTTGTGGATTCATTAAATTTAAATTTTAAGGTTTGTTTTTCAAATGACATTTCCAATGACTTAAGAGGTAAAAATAGGTGCTTCTCTATATCCCCTATGTGCAAACAGTACTAGCACATCTATCTTTATTATGGCCCTAGATTTATTTGTAGTGAAAAATACAATCACTGATGATAATTGAATAAATAACATGCTATTTTACTAGGGCTTTATGGACTGATGAAGAATGATTCTGAATAATTTAAAATTAGATTTGTTTTACAAAAAGAAATACAATTTCATTTATCAGGTCATATTTCCTATCCGATATAAGGAACGTTTTAGAATGCTGTAATTCTGTTCTAGTACCATAACTACTAAGAGAAAGCTAAATTGAGACTGGTTGAAGTGTTCCAAAGTTAACAACAACAAAAAAAATAGCTTGACAATATTTTAAATTTATTCTTCCTCTTGTATCTCCTTTTCAGCATCTGTCTTTCAATTCTTAATTTAAATATCAAACATGTCAATCTTAGATTATAAAGTCTTTAATGTATGCATATATATACATCTTTCATGATCTCAAAACCTCTTTATACTGATAGATGTTTCTTGATGGTCAACTTCTTTACTGGTAAGCTGATTAGGCAAATGAGATGATTAGAAATCCCTGCATTCTGGTTTATCCTCGCAACGTATTTGTAATGGATGTAGCCTAAGACTCTTTCATAATGCCTAAATTAGCCATAGTAATTATCACCCAAAGTTTGTAGTTACTGGATTTTAAAAACAAATCAGTCTGAAATTTACAAAATGATTGTCTTATTTTTGAAGATCTTTGAACTTTCTACAGAAACTCTGTAGTGGAAGAATGAGTTTCCTTTACAGTAAAAAAAAAAGAAAAATTAAAAAAATATGGAGAGAGTCTTTACTTTGATAGTCTTTAAATGATACTAATAGTGCAATTTTCACTTTATTACTGTCAAGTTGGGAGTTCCTCTTTTGTTTATGGCTGAGTGAGCTCCAATTGGATTAACCCTCTTACAGAAAACTATATATTCCAGATAAAACATAAAGGGGGAAAAAAAAGCCTATATGAGGGCATTTGGAAAGAGGCCCAGAGCAGGTGGATCCAGGAGGCAAGCTGACACTAGGCGAAGGGAACAGTGAGGTGTGAGTTTCTCGTTTTTATGGCTTTGAGGCTGTTGGCGGGCCTGTCTAAGACATGCTGTACTGCTGACTCGTTGGAACTCAATGGAAAACTCGTGCACTTTCTGGCTTGAAGAACCAGAGCTGAGTTTGGGGCAGGTACAGCTGCTGGAAAGTGAGATGGTAAAAGAGGGAAACTGAGTAGGGAGCCCTGCATTATATGTACCTTATAGTTTGCTATGATGACTAATAGATGACTCTTCTACAAGGAGGCACGTTGTAATATCCATTGGGAAAAGGTGTTAAACCAAATTAGCACCAGACTGTCAATCAATCTAATTCAACATATATGCCATCCTGATGATTATCCAACAGCATGCATATATATATATATATATATGTATGACTTCATATGCTAACAGAAATACAGCCCTCTCTTCTCAAAATACAAATGATGCATATACATTTAAGGTTTTTGTAATGGGTTTCCAATTCTGTAACTACAGTTATTGTCTGTCTGGTGATATCTATTTTGATGGGTATATTTTTAGGGTATGGACATGAAAGTTTATTGACTGGTAAAACGATGTTGCATATTATTTTAAGAAGAAGATACTTCTTTAGATACTTCTTTATTCATCTCTTTTTTGCATTTCTAACGTCAATGCATTCCTACTGGCTGAGAAACTTTCAGTTTCTATCATAAATTGCCTCATGGGTCTTGAATTGTTTGTTTGTTTGTTTGTTTTTATCTGCTATATAACGTGTCCCAAGAATTTGTTAGGTGGCACCTCTCTCTCTGCTTGAACTGCTACTCTGATTTCTAATTCAACTTAATTATATTGTTGGTGCAAAAGTAATTGCTGTTTTTGCTATTAATTTGAATGGTGAAAACCACAATTATCTTTGCACCAACCTAATATTCATTATTGAAGCTTCTCTGCTTCCTCTGTCAATTTGGAATTTAAGCCTGTAGTTGATAGACAAGTCGACATCCTCTGTTAGACTGCATCCACATGGATCTTAGCCCAATATTGAGTGCAGCAGGGATGTTTAACAATTATTGAATGAATACATGAATCACAATTTAATGTCCTAGAGAAAAGCAGTACAGTGTTAAACAGACTAGAAAGGGAGTGATTTCATGGTCGGAATTTTCTTTGCTAGATCCAGACATCAGACTTAGCTTCAGAAGCACCATACAGTATAATATTTCTTTCCTTCTTTTCTTTGGAATACCATTTTCTCTGGCCTTCAGGGAAACAACAATAAAAAAAAGGTTTCTCTCTTATTTTGCTAAGTGGGTGACAACAGACACTGACGGTGGACAGACTTGAAGTTAAATTTTGACTCTGCTCCTTATTCATCTGGCCTCTTGCACGTTACCTCTCCTTTCTGAATCTGTCTCCTTCATCTGTAAAGGATGGGTTGCTCTGGGGATTAAACAAGACACAAGCAAAAAGTCTGTAGTAAACGAATACATGGTGCATAGTAAGGATTATAACTTAGCCTTATTAAGTTTCACTCTGTGCTGGGCACTTTATACATGCTATTTCAGAAAATCCCCATAGCTGGTAGGTACTATTTTTATGTTCACTTGTGTTACAGATGAAAGAAAACCTAAGACTTGAAGAGTGGTTTTAACGCTAAATCACTGGCGTTCCCATCCAGACTTCTATAGTGAATTCCAAAGTTTGCTTCCATCTCCTTCTCCATGTTGCTTCTTTAGAAGGTGGTCAGGAGACAGGAGCAGCTACCAATATCACCATCATCAACATTATATTGTTTAAATATCTGATTTGTGAAATTGTAGACCGCCACTTATCTTTATTTTAAAAGGTGACTATCATCAACTTCATAGGACTAATGGTTGGGAGATGGTTAAAGTTGCCATTAATCAAAAGTTAGTGAAGATTTCTGTGTGACTATATCTCCTTCATGAAGTTCACAAAACTAAATTTTCACATCACATAAATTAGAGAATTGTTTGGCTTTTCCCCCAGAGAACTGTATTTTAAACCGTTCGCTAACTCTATATGAATTTATGTCTCCATGTGCCGTCCATGCCCAAAGGAATATAAATCATTCGATTATAAAGACACATGCATGCATATGTTTATTGCAGCACTATTCACAATAGGAAAGACATGGAATCAACCCAAATGCCCATGAATGAGAGACTGGATAAAGCAAATGTGGTACATATGCACCATGGAATACTATACAGTCATAAAAAAGCAGGAGATCATGTACCTTGCAGGGACATAGGTGGAGCTGGAAGCCATTATCTTTAGCAAACCAATACAGGAACAGAAAACCAAATACTGCATGTTTTCACAGGAGCTAAATGATGAGAACACGTGGGCACACAAAGGAAAACAACACACACTGGGGCCTTTAAGAGGGTGGAGGTAGAAGGAGGGGGAGGATCAGGAAAAATAACTAATGGATACTAGAGTTAATACCTGGGTGATGAAATAACCTGTACCAACAAACCCCCATGACACAAGTTTACCTGTGTAACCACCTGCGTTTGTATTCCTGAACTTAAAAGTTAAAAAAGAAAGATGTTTAGAATATGCCTAAATCAATAAGAATAAATTTTCACTGGATTTATCATATTCAAAGGACAGGTTTTTTGTTGTTGTTGTGTTTTGTTTGTTTTGTTTTTATCTCATCTAAAAAACACAGTGTCCAATTCGAGGGGAGTGTTAACTTAAAGACCTTAGGGGTTGGGTCAATCATGATGACATTTGAGGTCCTGGTTCCAGGAAGTCTAGTTTTGTCTGACAGATGGGCCGCTCCACTGAAGGGTTGCCCTCACACTTCACCCTTGCTTGGCAAATGCATATAAAAATGGATATCCTGAGAAGTGACATTTTTTTTGAATATTATTGTTCATTGTCTTTAAGGATTGCTTGAGAGAAGACAAGCTATGTACTTTCACTCCACCTCCTTGCTCCCAGCCTACATTCATCAATTTTCTCTCTCCATAAAGATGTCTTAGCTGTCTCTTGATCTAATTTATGCTTCTGTTCTTATTTGGCAATTTACTTTCCTGGTTTAACATCCCAAACAAACAAGAACAGCTCTTCTGGGAATCCTTCACTCTCTTTATTTTATAGTGTTTCTTAAAGTTTGCATCACAGATCTAAATATTTTGTACCTCTTTATCGAATTATCAAATGCTACCTTAATTTCAAACATACTGTAGTGGGGGTGTTTCCTGTTATTAAAAGCTCTGTGAAATTTTGTTTTAGTGTTTCTCATCTGTTAAATATAAAAATTGAACATATTAAGGTTAGGAAAAAAATCTTCAGTAGCTTTGGATTTCTAAAAATAAATGCGACTAACTGAAAATTATAAAAAGGTCAAGATTAGGTTACTGTTTTTCATAACATTGTTCTGAAATATAGAAAGAAGGTTTTGACTGGTTCCTGGGTGGTGGGGTTCTATATTATCATATTTAAGTTTTCCTCTCTCCATCCTTAATTATTGATTTCACAGTATTCTTTTATCTTTATGTAGGCCCAGTTAGGCCAGGGAGACCCCAAAAAAATACCATGAAACATTTTTGGGGCCGGGCGCAGTGGCTCACGCCTGTAATCCCGGCACTTTGGGAGGCCAAGGAGGGTGGATCACTTGAGGTTAGGAGTTTGAGACCAGCCTGGCCAATGTGGTGAAACCCCGTCTCGACTAAAAACACAAAAGTTAGCCAGGCCTGGTGGTGGGTGCCTGTAACCCCAGCTACTCAGGAGGCTGAGGCAGGAAAATCTCTTGAACCTGGGAGGCGAAGGCTGCAGTGAGCTGAGATCGTGCCACTGCATTCCTGCCTGGGCAACAGAGCAAGACTCCATTTAAAAAAAAAAAACAAAAACTTGTATTTTAGTCTTACAGTTTGCATCTGACATGGCAAAAAAATGTGAGAAACTAAGCAGTGTTTTGTAATTCTAGTTTTCTAAATCTACAGCATGAGTTTATTGCAGCAAGGCTACATCTAACTGGTTATTAAGAAGAAGGTGGGTAGATACTTTTCCATTTCAAATGATGGCAAACGGGAATACATACACTTGGAGGCTTACCTTTTTGGCATTTTATTTTATTTCACTATAGAAATTATTTCAGGTTTTATTTGTTGTATTTAAAATGTTTACCTTGGCTGGACACAGTAGCTCATAGCTGTAATCCCAATACTTCGGGAGGCTGAGGTGGGAGGACTGCTTGAGCTCAGGAGTTCAAGACCATAGCTAGACATCATCTCTATGAATCAAAAAAAAGTACCCTGGTGTGGTGGCACATGCCTGTAGTCCCAGCTACTTGGGAGGCTGAGGTGAAAGGACTGCTCGAACCCAAGAGGTCAAGGCTGCAGTGAGCCATGACCACGCCACTGCACTGCTGTCTGAGTGACAGAGCAAGACTCTGTCTCAAAAATAATAAATGAATAAAATTAAAAATTAAGTAAAATAGCTCCCTCTGCGTCCTAAGACCAAAGATGGTGGTCTCTTTGACATTGTTTGTCGGTAAAAGGAAGTTCTGCCCTCATTCCGAAATTGTGAAGAAGACTAGATCTTCAAGCCCCAAAGACAGACAAAGCCATATAATGGGTCAGGTTTTCTAAAATAGTGTAAAGGTGGTTGCAGAGAACTAGGACTTGGGAGCTTGCACCCTTATTCCCCAGTTCCTGGAAAACACACTTTGCCAAAATTTGTCATCCTCACTAATTTGGGAGCTGCACATCCTTGGCTGCCATTGACTGGTCCAGTAATGGTCAGTTAGAATCTTTTCCTAGGATTTTCCAAACAGGACTAACTAGAACCAAAGGAAAGAGAGAGAGAAAGAGAGAGAGCGAGAGAGAGAGAGAACAGAGAGAGACCATTATTTTCTAGTAGTAGAGCTAAAATGTGTACAATTCCTAGGTTGTTAGTGGTTGTGGTGGATGAATTTTAAGAGGACCCCCACATCCCTGTTTCTGGTGTTCATTTGCATAATCCCTTCATTTTGAGCATGGGAAGAACCTGGGACTTGATTCTAACCTTCACTGGGCATGGCAAAGGAGAAGGATGCCACTCTTGTGATTCCATTAATTATAGAAGACTCCATCATGGCCTGGCATTGAGAAGACCCATCCATCATGGCCTGGCACTGAGAAGCAAGCTTCCATGAATGCAGCGACCACAAGGAAATGAATTCTAGCAGCGACCAGAGAGAGCTGGGAAGCAGATCCTTCCCCAGTCAAACCTCTGATAAGGATCAAGCCCTGGTTGACAGCTTCATTGCAGGCATATGAAGTTCCAGGCAGAAGACCCAGATAAGCCAAGCCGTCATTCTAACCCACAGGAACTCTGAGGTTTATTTATAAAAATAGTTTTACGCTGCTTAGTTTGTGGGAATTTGTTACCTAGCAGCAGACAACTCATAAGATGGCCCCATGTTGCCCACTCTGTAGGGAAAACTCGTTGGCAGGGTTAGACACAAGTTGATGCGCAGAGAGAACCAAATCAACGTGAGTAGTTTTTAGTTCCAGTTACTTGTGAATCCTAACTGAATCTTTGTTCTCTCTGTAGCTTACCTTTCCAAACCTTCCACGCATTCTATGATAAATCAGTCCTCTTTTTCCCCTAAGTCAATTTTTTTTTTCAGATCTTTTAACCAAATGAAGGCTAATGTACTCCGTTCACAGAGCTACAAAGAATAGTCACAAAGAATTAAATCCCATGAATCCTTTCCTTCATTTCCAGGTGAAGGCTGAACCTACAAGACACAAAAATAGCCAGATTAAATGAGAGGGGTTAGACTGTCTTTGGGATGTTTGGAGTCTGAATTTGTTAACCTCTCCTCTGTATTTTGGAAAAGCCTAACCATGGAATCATATAGCCAAAACTGCCAGATGTTTCTAGCTATCTGTGTATCAGGTCATACACAGACATATTTACAAGACTAACTTCATGTTTCATCTTTTAAATGGATGTTTAGATGTTGGGTATAGGCTACGTTTAAAAGTAACAATGTCAAAAACACTGGCTGTACCCATTCGATTTAATTTAATTTCACTTAATTTTATTTAGTTTGGCAATTGCCAAATATAAGACTTACGGAAAGTCTTGTAGCCCTTTCTATTCTCAAATTATTCCTCTATATTCCTTTTTTTTTTTTCTTTTTTTTTTTTTTTTTTTTTTTGAGATGGAGTCTTGCTCTGTCACCCAGACTGGTGCACAGTGGTGCAATCTCAGCTCACTGCAACCTCCGCCTCCCGGGGTTAAGCGATTCTCCTGCCTCAGCCTCCCAAGTAGCTGGGACTACAGGCATGTGCCACCATGCCCAGCTAAATTTTGTTTTTAGTAGATATAGTGTTTTGTCATGTTGGCCAGGCTGATCTCGAACTCCTGACCTCAGGTGATACGCCTGCCTCGGCCTCCCAAAGTGTTGGGATTACAGGTATGAGCCACTGTGCCTGGCCTATTCCTCTATTTTATAAAATTTAATTTGAGCACAACTGACCTCAATCATGAACATTATTTCATCCTTACCACTGAGGGTTAGCAATAATCTTCTGGTTAAAAAATTCCTAAATGTTTTTCTCAGTCTCCTCATACACAGTGGATGATGGAAGTATTAGGAAACACAAGCCATCATTTCAGCATGGACCATGAGAATTTAGCTTGATTCTCCAAAGTTCCTTAATAACATTATAGGTTTGTAATTTTATGCTTGTTACACCTTTTATTCTTGGACATAACAACATCAGCTCATCTGACGGTTTCTTTTTTCTTTTCTGCTCTTCTAATATCAGAATTTTGGAAGTTGGCCACCCACTATGATATTGTTTGGTTGTGCTAGTAGCAGTGTTAGTCTCAAAAGAAAGTTCTGGATGGCGAAAAAAAGGAAATGAGTAAATTTCTTCATTAACTGCATTTCAGTTAATGTACATCAGTGATGTGTACATAAGACTGGGAAGAGATGGAATGTGGAAGCCTTCTCAATTACATTCTTCTCTTGGTTACAGTTTCTTTTTAAAATTTTTTTTTAATTTCCATTTTTATTCTAAGTTCAGGGGTACATGTGCAGGATATGCTGGTTTGTTACATAGGCAAATGTGCCATGGTGGTTTGCTGCACAGATTATCCCACCACCTAGGTATTAAGCCCAGCATCCATTAGCTATTCTTCCTGATGCTCTCCCTCCTCCCACTCCCCACCCTCCCACAGGCCCCAGTGTGTATTGTCCCCCGCAATGTGTCCATGATTTCTCATCATTCAGCTCCCACTTTTAAGTGACAACATGTGGTATTTGGTTTTGCATTCCCGCGTTAGGTTGATGAGGATAATGGCTTACAGCTCCACACATGTCCCTGCAAAAGACATAATCTTGTTCCTTTTTATGGCTGCACAGTATTCCATGGTATATATGTACTACATTTTATTTTCCTTTTTTTTTTTTGAGATATTTAATTTTCTTTTCTTTTTCTTCCTTTTCTCTTTCTTTTCTTTTCCTTTCTTTCTTTCTTTCTCTTTCTTTCTTTCTTTCTTTCTTTCTTTCTTTCTTTCTTTCTTTCTTTCTTTC
>NW_022164371.1:0-2168 GCF_008728515.1 Papio anubis
GACAAACTTCCCCTGAAACAGATCCAGAATAGGTGGTGGATTGATACTAATGACCAAACCATCCTACCAGAAAAATTAAGACAACAAGTGTTAAAACACATCCACCGAACCACCCACCTAGGTGCTTGGCGGATGATAGACCTGATCAGACGCTCTAAGCTCAAATTCAGACATACAGCCGAGATGGCCAGCAACATCGTGACAAGTTGCAAAGTCTGCCAGCTTAACAACGCCTACCCCCAATCCCAGGCTGCAACAGGAACAAGGCTCAAGGGAACCAGGCCCGGTATCTACTGGGAAGTAGATTTTACTGAGATAAAGCCAGGAAAATATAGGTATCGGTACTTACTTGTCTTTGTAGATACTTTTTCAAGGTGGACTGAAGCATTCCCCACCAAGAAAGAGACTGCTCAGGTTGTAGCAAAGAAAATCCTGGAAGATATCCTCCCCAGGTATGGCTTCCCCGTCCAGATAAGGTCAGATAATGGGCCGGCCTTCGTCGCTAAGGTAAGTCAGGATTTGGCTTCCATCCTTAGGGCAAATTGGAAACTACGTTGCGCTTACAGGCCCCAGAGTTCAGGACAGGTAGAGAGAATGAATCGGACCTTAAAAGAGACCTTAACTAAATTGACTATGGAGACTGGCGCTAATTGAGTGGTCCTTCTCCCCTACGCTCTGTTCCAGGCCCGTAACACCCCTTACAGACTAGGCCTTACTCCTTATGAAATTATGTATGGCAGACCCCCACCCTTAGTTCCCAGCCTAAAAGATGATCTGCTCAAGTCCGAAACAGAAAATGTCTCTGAACTCTTGTTTTCCCTACAAGCCTTGCAGAAAATTCATCAAGAAATCTGGCCCAAGCTGAAGGAACTATATGAGACCGGTCCCCTGCCGACACCCCATCCGTACCAGCCAGGAGACTAGGTCCTGGTCAAGCGACACCGACAAGAGACCCTAGAACCCAGGTAGAAAGGACCACTCCAGGTACTCTTGACCACACCCACCGCCCTGAAGGTAGAAGGCATTGCATCGTAGATCCACTACACCCACGTCAAGCCAGTGGACCCAACCTCCGATCTTCTAGGACCAATCACGGCGGCGGCTGAAGCACCGGACGCGTAGACTGTGGACAGAGCTAAGAACAACCCCTTAAAACTCACCCTGCGCCGGCAGCATAGCTCACTGCAAACATGCAGTTAGGTAGTCTAACCCTAACGTTAGTCGCCCTAGTGGCCGCTGGAAAAATCACAAAACCAGCTCATAATCCCTTTGTCTGGAGATTCTGGCTTTATGAAAACCGAACCCACCCTAGGCAACCTCATAGGCCCGGAAAATTATTGGCCAGTGCTGATTGCCCTTCCTCAGGGTGCAACAACCCAATTCTACTAAATTTTACTGGTTTCCAAATAGCCAAACCTATGACAGCAACAATATGTTTTGAGTTTGATCAGACTAAATATAATTGTAAACACTATTAGTGGCACCAAAATGCCAGCTGTCCTTATAACTATTGTAACATCCATAGACCCCGTTATTTGGAAGAGAAAAAACAGTTAGACCCTAAGTGGCCCTTCCATCATAGACAGGATGGAGACTTTTCATATACATAGATAGTTAGAGACCCCTGGAACTCCCGCTGGGCCACGCCTCAACATGGGGCTGTATACTACTCCCCCTCCTCCACATGGCCTAGCAGTCACCTCTATCTGTGGCGAGGCCTAGTGCAAGTACTGTCCCTGGTCCACGGGAATATCCAACGACAGGAAAACAGACTAACACAAGACTTACGTCCTTTCTCCTGGTTAAAGTTATTACAAGAAGGACTAGAACTTGCTAACCTTACAGGACTTCATAGCCTGTCTGGCTGCTTTCTGTGCGCCACTCTAAGGCGTCCACCGCTAACTGCTGTCCCTCTGCCATAAGGATCCTCTACCTTTGCCCAAGGTAACAACCTCCGAAACCTCTCGTATGCTCCTATCCTGAACGTGCCCCTATACCTAAACCCCAGTCAGGAAAAGTTTCCCTACTGTTTCTCAGGAACCAATTCCAGCCTCTGCAGCATCACTGCAACGCCCCCTAATATCACCTTAAAGGCTCCATCAGGCATATTCTTCTGGTGTGATAGAACCTTATCTAAAAACCTACCTAGTCCCTCTGTTAACAACCTG
>NW_022164372.1:0-2167 GCF_008728515.1 Papio anubis
TGGGTGCTGACGAGTTGATGGGTGCAGCACACCAACATGGCACAAGTATACATATGTAACAAACCTGCACATTATGCACATGTACCCTAGAACTTAAAGTATAATAATAATAATAATAAAGTGGATGTTCACTAAACTGAGTAATTCAAAAGAACATGACTACACAGCAGGAGAAGGAAAGATAAGATTAGCTCTCCAAAAGATTTATTGGAGGAGAAATATCTAGGAAGGGTAAAGGGGAGGAAGCAGGAGAAGGCAGGGAGAGCTTTCCAATTGGGATGGCAGGTCTGACATCAGAGAAGAAGAGAATGAAAGAAGGATTTGGAAAGAGGATTGGGTAAGAATAGTCTCAAATTAAGTGACTGAAGGAGGTTCCAAGAAGGGCCAAATCACCTGTTAGAGGAGTCCTGATATGCACAGAAATGGACTCTGCATTAGTCCCTTCATTGTCCTCAGTCATCGGCTGGGAGTATCCCATGAAAAGCGTGGCATCAGAGGTGCTGGACATTCATTAGAGCAGCTACTGGGGCTATCTGTCAACATTGCTTCTCCACTCTCTCTTCTGCAGGAGATTTGAGCCATGCATTTCCATGGCTACTGCAGTAAATTTTAGGCTAGACATGTCTATTGTTTTAACCTGTTTCTATGGATGTTCAATATCTGAAAGAATTATAGATCTTTCTCAAAAGAAAGAGGTAGTCAGTAGAAGACATCATGGATTAATTCAAGACTTTTTCCTGGAACACATTTTTGAGACAAAATCCCCGAGAATTAAGCTCCAGCTCCATGGTGCTCCATCAGGCACATTGTAGAATCTGTGTTATAGGCATTTTACGTGAATTTGAATTCCACAAATTAGACATACGGTCATATAAAGTATCAGTAAGTCTCACTTTATGCACAATATTTAACACTCTGTGACTCACCCAAATTAAAAACAATTCATCAAGAATTTCATAATTTGAAAGTTGGCTTAATGAATTATAAACTCTCTTTGAGAGAGCCACAGAGCAGCATGACTTCAGCTGTTAAATGGGAAGACCTGATAGCCTGTGTCAGGATTAATCTTTAATTATATGATATTTGTAAAGTTATAATTCTTGTACCAAAATAACCCCAAGTCTACTATTACTCTAAGAAACTTGACAATGTGCAGGGAACATGAGAATGACAATGTAGGAATAAAAAAGCAAACAAATGAAACATTGAGTTGTGTATAAACTTGCAGTGAACCAAGAGGTGCAGGGAAGAGGAGAGATGTTGGCAATTAAGAGTCTATAGAGTCCTGGATTAGGATTTATTTATGCACTTTTTGCAACCTATTTTCCTGGTGAACTGCCTGATTGAAACTCCTAGAAATAGTGAACAGGGGCTGAAATGTCTGTGTTTAGTTGATATCTGCACATTGATGGAAAAGTAACTTATAAGCTGTGTTCTCTTCTAGACTGGAGGGAGATCTGTAGCTGGTAATTGGGCAGCAGGTGGTGGAAGATGGCTTGGAGGATCAGAAACTCCTTAGATCAGGTCAGCGCAGTAGCAATTTATAGCCAAGAGTTAAAAAACTATTTCAGACTTCACTGCCTATATGAGGAGATGACTGAATTCTTGCTGTTACTAAAACCAATTAGATAAAGGGGAAAAAGGAAGAAAAGGTGACCATAATGTTTCCCTGGGAACAAATGAAATAGCAAAACTCAAACTAAAACTCTAGGTAAGACGTGAGAATATGAGGTGCTAAGGGCATGTTACAGCCTCCTGAATTTGGATCCTGCAAAGCATGGCCCAGGTAGGCACAGGTAAGTGGTTTCAACTCCAAAAGCAGATGCCTCAGGGACAGCCAGAAGCTGCACCTCCTAAGCTGCTTCCACTATGATAAAATCAGTCCCATTCCATTTTTTTTTTTTTTTTCCCTTTCTTAGGAGGAAAAGAACCAGGATTGGGAGGTCACCGAACCTGAAAACAACATGATTGCTACTCTGGACTTCGGTTTTAGTTACTCATACCTGGGCTGTTTAGAAGTAACTTTAATGGATACAGTCAAAGATGAGCCTCTAGGAGATCTCACATGACCCCACTGTAGGAGTATGAGAAGAATGTTCAGGAAGAAGGGGTTCAGGTGGTAGATGATAAGAAACTACAGGTGGTGCAATAGACATATTATCCTCTT
>NW_022164373.1:0-2167 GCF_008728515.1 Papio anubis
CATGTTGGCCAGGATGGTCTCGATCTCCTGACCTCGTGATCCGCATGCACAGGGCTTCCCCCCAAGCCCCTGTGGCCTTTTATGTCCTTGAAAAAGAACTAAGACAACTGAAATGTGCCACCATGCCCAGCTAATTATTTTCCTTGTTTTTGTTTTGAGACGGAGTCTGCTTCTGTCACCCAAGCTGGAGCGCAGTGGTGCGATCTCGGCTCACTGCAAGCTCCGCCTCCCAGGTTCACGCCATTCTCCTGCCTCAGCCTCCCAAGTAGCTGGCATGAGCCACCGGGCCCGGCTTTATTTTATTTTTTGTAGAGACAGGGTTTCACCACGATGCCCAGGTTGTTTCACATTGTTTTAATCCAGGCTGGTTATGAACTCCTGGGCTCAAGCAATACACACACCTTGGCCTCCCAAAGTGCTGGGATTATAGGCTGAGTCACTACACCTAACCTCTATATCATGACTTCTTTAGTGGCGCATAAGGTAACTGGAACGAGTGTAGGCTTTACCGCATCTCTTACATTCATAGCGTTTTTCTCCAGTATGAATTCTTTCGTGGAAGTGAAGGGAACTGAGGCGACTGAAGGCTTGGTCACATTGTTTACATTCATAGGGTTTCTCTCCAGTATGAGTACTTCTATGGTTACAAAGGGAACTCAAACGACTAAAGGCTTTGCCACATTGTTTACAGTCATAGGGTCTCTCTCCAGTATGAATGCTTCCATGGTCATGAAGGGAAGTGGAACAGCTGAAGGCTTTATCACATTTGGTACATCTCTCTCCAGTGTGAGTCCTTTCATGCGTCTTAAAACAAGAAAATCTGAGTGTTTTCCCACATTCCTTACATTCGTAGGGTTTCTCTCCAGTGTGAGTTCGTCCATGTATTAGACAAGAACCAGAAACAGTGAACGCTTTACCACATTGTTTACATTTATAGGGTTTTTCTCCTGTGTGAGTTCTCTGATGTCTTTCAACTGAATTGAGAAAATGAAAAGCTTTCCCATATATCGTACCTTTATAAGCTGGATTTCCACTGTGCATTATCCTGTGTCTTCTAACACCTGGAACAGAAACAAAGAGTTTCCCACACTGTTCACATTTATATTGCTTCTCTCCATATGGTTTGTATCCTGAGTGAGCTAGGATGTGCCTATTAAGGAGGGAATGATGTACAAAGATTTTTCCACAAATACTGCATTCACATTGTTTTAATCCAGTAGAAAAGTTCTCATTCAGATCAAGATTTGGAATGTGGCTGACAACTTGTCCATACTGACTACCTTCTTTGCTTTCGTACCATATGATTTCTGTGAAAAAAATGACAAGCACATTATTATTGGTTGGTTTAATAACTTTCTACTCATTCATAGGTCTTCGACTTACACTGCTACCAATACTAGGGAAAATGCATTTTTGTTTTGTTTTGTTTTTGTTTTTATGCCATGACTGAATTATTTGAAAGTAAATGGGCTACTACTGAAAACACAGCTACCACCTGCATGGCTATGACCAAAATAGTAACATTCACATACACAATTTTGTAGTACTATTTTCAAGTAAACTGTTTTCCAAACACTGACTGCTACACTGATGTACGTTACATTTTGGGTGAAATTTTTCTAAAAGGAAATGAATTTCAAGTGACTCTTATTTGCTTTGATTGCTTGTTTTTAAATTCATGACATGCTAAGATTCCTTCAGAGGACTTTATTTCCTCTTCTCGGTGCAAATTATCTTGTATCTTTCCCAAGTTTTTTGAAGTGATCTTCAATATTCTGGTCTTTCCGTTTTTTCCTAAAATGCAGATGCACAAAATTATCATGAATTATTTCAAACTATAGAAACATTACTAGATTTCATGTTCATTGTACACAGCGCCCATGCCTGATTTATTCACCAAATCATTCCCTTGCCCCATTCCAAATCACAAATAACAGTGATGATAGGGAAATACTTCCGTAATTAAGTGAAATGTGTTGTCATTCTTGCCTACAGAAGCCAGGTTCCTGTAGGTTTCCTGCATCACTTCTCTGTAGAGATTCTTCTGAGAAGAATCTAGCAAAGCCCATTCCTGCTGGCTAAAGTTCACAGCCACATCCTCAAAAGCCACGGAGTCCCAGAACATTCCACACATGTGGATAGAAGGATGAGTGAGACTGAGAGCACT
>NW_022164374.1:0-2167 GCF_008728515.1 Papio anubis
AGGGAGGGAGGGAGGGAGGGAGGGAAGGAGGGAAGGAAGGAAGGAAGGAAGGAAGGAGGGAGGGAGGGAAGGAGGGAGGGAGGGAGGGAGGGAGGGAAGACATGGTCAGGTGAAGGCACAACTCGGGACACACAGGAGGGATGGACCAGGACCAGTTTCAGCCCAGGCCTGGGGGCTTCCATTGGTTTACTCTCCTGTCCAAGTGACTAGAAAGAGGTATGAGGCAGGATGAGGGAATCAGGGGAAGGGAGTGGGGAAACTGAAGTGCAGGAAACAGAGTTGGGGGGGCAAGAGGTAAGGAATGGCCCTGAGGTCTCACAACTCACGGTGGCCAGCGTTGTTGACAACACAATCCAGGCGGCCAAATCGGCGAATGGTCTCAGAAACCAGGGTCTGAGGAGGAAGGAAATGTCCTTTGTTGTTGTTGTTGTTGTTGTTGTTGGAGACGGTGTCTCCTTCTTGTCACTCAGGCTGGAGTGCATTGACACAATCTCGGCTTACTGCAACTTCCGCCTTCTGGGTTCAAACGACTCTCCTACCTCCGCCTCCCAAGTAGCTGGGATTATAGGCACCTGCCACCACGCCCAGCTACTTTTTGTATTTTTTAGTAGAGACGAGGATTCACTATGTTGTCCAAGCTGGTCTCAAACTCCTGAGCTCAAGTGATCCGCCCGCCTCAGCCTCCCAAAGTGCTGGGATTACAGGCACCATGCCCAGCCCAGGAAATGTCCTTTCAATGAGCAGTAGATGGGGTGTCCAGCCATAAAGAAGACAGGGCTCCCAAACGCAAGGCAGGAGGGGGAAGCTGGACTCCCAGGTCAGGTGACAAGAACTAGAGGAAGAGGGATGCGGAGATCAGCAGACACAGCAGGCAAGCAGGAGACAGAGGGCTGGTCAGAGCCACACTGCACCCAGGGTTAGGGGGTGGGGCATGGGGGTGACAAGGATTCAGAAAGAGTATAGGGGACAGTTACTAAAGGGGGGCAGATAACAGAGAGATACTGATTAAAAGGAAGAAAGAGGAACCCAGAAATAATGGAGAAAAAAATCAGTTACAGGCCACATGCAGTGACTCACACCTGTAATCCCAACACTTTGGGAGGCTGAGGTGGGTGGATCACGTGAGGTCAGGAGTTCGAGACCAGCCTGGCCAACATAGTGAAACCCCGTTTCTACTAAAAATACAAAAATTAGCCAGGTACGGTGGCTCATGCTTGTAATCCCAGCACTTTGGGAGGCCAAGGCAGGCGGATCACCTGAGGTCGGGAGTTCAACACCACCCTGACCAACATAGAAAAACACCATCTCAACTAAAAATACAAAATT
This sequence comes from Papio anubis, assembly GCF_008728515.1. Classification (NCBI taxonomy): domain Eukaryota; kingdom Metazoa; phylum Chordata; class Mammalia; order Primates; family Cercopithecidae; genus Papio; species Papio anubis. The sequence goes on from NW_022164374.1 coordinate 1,327, forward strand.
AGCCAGGTGTGGTGGAGCATGCCTGTAATCCCAGCTACTCAGGAGGCTGAGAGAGGAGAAACACTTGAACCTGGGAGGCGGAGGTTGCGGTGAGCCGAGATCGCATCATTGCACTCCAGCCTGGGCAACAAGAGCAAAACTCCGTCTCAAAAAAAAAAAAAAAAAAAAAAAATTAGCTGGGCATGGTGGCGCACGCCTGTAATCCCAGCTACTCGGGAGGCTGAGGTAGGAGAGTGGCTTGAACCTGGGAGGCAGAGGTTGCAGTGAACCAACAACACGCCACTGCACTCCAGCCTCAGTGACAGTGACACCTCCAAAAAAGAGACAGAAAAATCAGTTACAGTTGACCCACTTTGAGGGACTTATTCCTTTCCACCCACGTGTCAGATGTGCTAAGAGCCTTGGAGAGGTGGGAGAGAAGGAACATGTGACCTGCTCATCAGTCACAGAAGATCTTGTGTGTGGAGTGACACTGGTTGGAAACCTTTGACGGGTCCAGTGGAGCCAGGAGAGGAAGGAAAAGTAGAGGGAAAGGCACATGCAAATGGCTGGAGGAGAACAAAGAACTGGTCATTAGCGGAGATGGGGGTAGGAATGGGAACTCGGCTCACCTTCACATCATCTTCCTGAGTCACATCACAGAGGATAAAGACAGCTCCAGGGAGCTCCTGCTCCAGGGCCCGGCCCCCAGACTCTGCAGGCAGAAAAGAGCTGGGAACCTGGACCCCTGGGCCTGAGGGAGGAGGATCTGGGGGTCTGCAGATTCCTGGGTCTGAGGGAGGAGGGGCTGGGGCCTGGACTCCTGGGTCTGAGGGAGGAGGGGCTGGGGGCCTGGACTCCT